>NC_140337.1:0-67500 GCF_963514085.1 Chelon labrosus | reverse complement strand
TGTGTCCTGCAATTCATATTAGTTCTCGCAGCTAGCTGCGTTCTTCACCGACGCACGAGCCGAGTGATCCACCGCTAAGAGTAGTCATGTTTTTTTCTTACTCTTACTTTTTTCTTAGCGAAAAACAATCAATAGAGAAGTATTTGCATAGTTTTTAGTGATCGCGGGCTGTCATTTTGAATTTTCCCCTCTCCGCGTGTCAAGTTTGATCTTTACTTTTTGAAGCTTTAAAGGGGAAGTACTGTTTTTTACAACCTGGACCTTATTTCTGGCATAGGACACGATCGTTTACTCACTCATATAACTTTTGTGTAATTTGTGGTCGTTCGGGAGATATTTAAATTTGCGTATATCCATAAATTGGGAGTGACTGGGGCACCAAAACGCAGCCTCTAAATAATGCATTATCTGCCACGAAACTCGTTTATTTCACCAATATTTTGTTATCGTACGCTAGTGCTATTCCCTGTTGAGTCCAGAGTTACCTGTTATCATCACCCAGGGTCTGTAGATTGGCCTAGTTTTTTGCAACATGGCTGAATATTTTTCAGATTCTGAGGTTGTGGAACCACCAACCATAGCAGTAGCAAATTACAGGTAAACAAACCAACCGTCGTGGGCAGTGCGCAGATGACATCATCCAGGTCAGAAGACATCATCTGTAGGTCAATCTACAGACCCCGGATGATAACAGGTAACTCCGGACTCAACAGGGAATAGCACTAGCGTACGATAACAAAATATTGATGAAATGAACGAGTTTCAGTGCCCAGTCACTCCCACTATTTGGATGTACGCAGATCTAAATATCTCCCAAAAGACTACAAATTACACAAAAGTTATATGGGTAAATGAAGTAAATGATCGTATTTTATGCCAGAAATAAGGTCCAGGTTGTAAAAAAACAGTAGTTCCCCTTTAAGTTATTCATAATGTGTTATAAATTCCCTTTGAGAGTATGCAAATGCACGTTAATAATATGTTAATTTGTTAAATATAGTTTAAGTTATGTACCTGAACATTTTAATCAGGCATCTTTAGTTAGCCCGTTCTATATTGGGTCAGGCTGTATAGGGGGGCAGCTATGTTTACGTTTTGGGTGTCCTTATCGAGTTAGTGTTTTTAGCATACAATGTGTGTACGTGTACTTACCTGGCTGCAAAAAGTTCATATAAAGAATTGAAAACATCATCAGTGTCCCTCTTATTCTCTAACCGGAATATGCTCACGGGTAAAGAGTTCCCAGCACAGTAGTGTCACACACTACCTGGAAAAGATTGTTTATAAGCAAGTGCAAGAATACTTTTACCATAATGATTTAACAACAATGTTCCAACATGCTTATAGGTCTGGTCATTCCACCTGCACTGCAATGACACAAATGTCAGATAGCTGGTTAACATCAATTGATAACTCAATGCTTGTGGGCACAGTATTGCTTGACTTCAGTGCTGCCTTTGATGTTATCGACCATGACATTTTAATTTCTAAACTGACTAGTTATGGTTTTAATTCCTCTGCAATTCAGTGGTTTCTGAGCTATTTGTCTGATAGGTCACAGAGAGTATATTTTAATGGTGCATTTTCTTGCTGTAAGTCCCTGAACTGTGGAGTCCCAGGAAGCTGTCTAGGACCTCTTTTATTTTCAATTTTTACTAATGATATGCCGTATGTACTCAGTAAAGCCAGGGTGACTATGTTTGCAGATGATTCTACTCTTTATTATGCAGCCCCCACATGTTCAGAGCTTAATCAGGTTCTGTCTTGTGAGATTGGCATATTATTCAACTGGATCAAAACAAATACATTTATCCTTAATATATCAAAAACAAAAAGTATAATATTTGGTTCTAAATACAGATTACTAAATAATCCTAAAATTAATCTACAAATACATGGTCAAACAATACAGCAAGTAAAAACTGTGAAGCTCCTTGGGCTCTGGCTTGATTGCACATTGTCATGGTCTGATCACATCAACAGAGTTGTTGCCAAAATGGGCAGTGCTGTTGCCATAACGCGTAAATGTGCTCCGTTTCTCAACTCACAGTTGTTTCATCAAGTAGTTTGTTCATTGGTTTTATGTCACCTTGGTTACTGTTCAGTTGTATGGTCTGCTGCATCTAGCAGTCTTTTAAACAAATTACAAGTGGCTCAAAACAAGGCTGAAAGACTAGTCCTCGGTTGTTCTCCAAGAACTAGTGTTGCAGAAATGCATGAACGTCTCAACTGGTTGAGAGTCAAGGACAGACTATCTGCTAATGTACTAATGTACTTGCATAGAATAATTAATACCCAGACTCCTACATTTTTTTATAATAATATAATTTACTGCTCAAATACTCATTCTTATAACACTCGAGGGGCGAATAGTGGACTGATTACTTTACCACTACCTAAGTCTGACTCTATGAAGTTGTCAGTATTTTATAGGTCAATTGCGGTTTTCCATGAGGTTCGTGAAATTAAGGGAAAGGCTGGTTTTAAAAGAAGATTAAGAATGTATTTGATATCAACACCTTAATTATATCATCATCCTACTTGAGTGTGGTTGGATTTATGTGATACATGACTGTATATTGCTTTTGTTTTGATTTATTTTTTCATTTTTATATATTTTATAATTACTTGAGATTGTAATGCCTGTTGTGCTCTATTAAATATTACTGACTGAACCCCAGGAAGACTAGCTGTCGCATTGGCGTCAGCTAATGGGGATCCTTTTTAAACAAAATAAACACTCTCAGAGTTATCCAATATAATTACATAACTTTTGACACTTAAACATGAAGTCATGTGTGGTTGACTCCTCCTCCTATAGCGCTGAGTAACTTAATAACTTCTGAGTGATTTAGTCAAATAGTGTTGTGGGTACTCTAATTACTTTTTTCGTGTAACGTGTAATGTAACGCGTTAGTTTCGTGCGTTAAGCAATCAGTAACTTCGTTTTTTTTTTTTTTTTTTTTTTTTTTTGAAAAAAGTAATCCTTTGCTTTAAGAATTTCTCCGGATAAGGAAAGAAAAATTCCGACTGCAGCCTGCTTTTTGTCAGACAGTACTGTGGCACCTGCGGATGTGTCAGCGGAGGCGCAGCGCTGTGATGATGCGTCTGTGCCCTGCTGACCTACGTTACCTGTGTGTGTGTGACTGAAATTGCTGAGTATCTTAAGTCAGGTATCGAGATCGATATGTTAAACAAGTTCCCCAGGATCAGGACAGTATTTCTGCGCTCCAATACCCCACCACCCTCCAGCGCACCCGTGGAGAGGCTTTTCAGCCTCGGAAGTCTCGTTCTTACGCCTAAGAGAAATCAACTGTCGGACCGACGTTTCGAAAATTTTATTCTGCTACGTTTTAATCACTGCTTTGAAGAGTAAATGTATGTGGACGATGGCAAAGTGAATTTAGGCCTGTGACACTTGAATAGTATTTTCATAGTTCAGCTATTAGGCTAAATTGTCATTTGCCTATGTGCCAGTGAACGATTTTATTGTTTGTGTCATTCGGCCTGTTATCATTTTTGTTTGACATAGAGGCAGCTGTTAAAATTTCTGTTAGATCGTTGACTGGTCGTTAAATTTCAAAATGGATCTGAATCTGCTACCTGTTTACCTCAGATTGTGTTTACTTGAGCGCGCTTAAATGCACTTTCATAACAGCATTCGGGTCAAAAAAAAAATTCATGAGTTACCTAATCTTGTTTGGTGCTCATATATAGGCTACCTGGGCTGTGTAGGTATATATGAGTACCAAACAACTCCTGAATTTTGATCATATGTTCTGACTGATCAAAAATAAATAAATAAATAAATAATAATAATAATAATAATAATAATTAATAAAACGCTATGTAGCATATTGCTGACTGTCTTTCCTGATATTGTTATCCTGCAGAGTTAATTTGGTTGGATGACTGACGATATTCATTGTCAGGACTTCTCGGTGCATTTAAAAGAGGCTGTGTGTCTGTGTCAGTTAAGTTGCAGAATGTGCGAGGCGCTGCAAACGGCTTTTCATTTTTGGTAACACATGAGTACTCTAACGCCTTTTATTCATAGGTGACACTGTAACGTAACATATTACTTTTAATTGATGGTAACTACTTTCCAAAGTAACTTTACCCAACACTGGTCAAATAGTAGATTGTTAATTTACATTTATACAATGAATTGTATGAATGTAGAACAAATGTGAACTTTTGTTTGTATACAGTAATACAGTTGCATTTATCAATATAGTTTCATAAACAGGTTTGTGGATAATTGTCTTTTTTTTTAAATGAACAGGATTAACACAAGTTTCTCAATTAAATTTAAATATTTATTCATAAAACTCTAAGTCCCGCTACAAAACAAAAAAAGAGTATATTACTGTAAAATCTGTTTTTCACTTTACATTTCTCCCCTCAAAAAATCACTGTTGCATCCCTTATGATATGTAAAAAGACAAAAATATACAATGACCAAGTTTTATAGTGTCTTTGGTACAAACTCTCAGTAATGCTCTTTATTACAGTTCCCTTCATGCTCTAGAAAAGAGCCCGTGCTACTATCCAGTGTTAGGTATTAAGTGCAGTCTGTATTAAGTACGGTGTATTATGTCTTCACCAACAGGAAAATTACTTAAAATCAATATAAATATTTTCAGGTTCTACTGTTGTTTTGTTACAAATATCCATCACATTTAATTTTAATTTTTCAAATTTAATTTTAGACTAGGCAGCTTCAACAACTTGCTAGCTTGCTTACTTACTGGTTACTAAGTTACTAGCTGTGAGACCCAGCTGAATTCTGGTAGTTCAAATTCAAAAATGAGCAACCCTAACCATGGGACATAAAACAGTTTCACAAATTCCCCAATGTGTGCAATTTTACAGCCGCTTGGTTTTTCACTTTAAAAGATATTTGGCTTACAAATTCACGAGGAATCTCCACTGCTATCAATGTATTGCAATACCTGTTGCACTATAAGGGGTAGGACCTGACCATAACTGAATTCTTGGATGAGGGAACTGCAATTAAAAAGCATTACTGAAGACAACAATATATTGGCATATAATCTGTCTCAAGTGCTACCAAACAAACGTAAAGACAACTAAAGACGCAAAGCAAGTCATGACACAAAACATACCACTGCTGATGGAAGAGAACCTTCTTCATATATATTTCTCCGTGTGCGGCTTCAACAAAAACTTTGTGAACAAAAAGTGATGTGTTCTTTTAAAAATGATGGGTTGTAAGAAGTATTAAGGCATGTGTTTATTTAAATCAAGATTAGGAAACAGATACGCACAGAAATAAGATAAAATAAAGGGTTTGCTAGTAAAAGCCACAAATCTAAGTCAGATTGTATTTTCAAAACCTCAGCTCATTCAGATATGTAGTGGTTTCAAATTCAGCTTGGTTAGAAAAAAGGTTTTCAATCAGCAGCAGCGAATCTATCTATCTATCTATCTCTCTATCTCTCTCTCTCTCTCTATATATATATATATATATATATAGAGAGAGATAGATATATAGTTTATATATTACATTAGTAGTGTCTGTATGTGTGAGTGTATGTTGAGATGTGTGTGTGTGTGTGGGTGTGGGTGTGTGTGTGTGTGTGTGTGTGTGTGTGTGTGTGTGTGTACAGCGAGGAGACATTGCACAGCGAATCATCTCTGTTTTCATCCTCCAGCAGCGCCATCCTCCAGCAGCACCACCGAAACTTCCTGGGCTTCAACCAATCCGTCCTTCAGTTTGTTGAGTATCTGAGGTTGAACGACAGAAATAAGGATGAGGGTTAGGCTTACACAACTGTGTAACAACTGATCTAAAGGACAGGGTTTCAGCAGGTTTGAACAAGTGAAATTTAAAACGTTTTAAGACCATAATGGGTTAAGACCTACTCGAAGTACAAAAAAATCAAACCCCTAATCCATCCAGCCACAACGACTATCGGCCCATAGCCCTGACCTCCACCATCATGAAGTGCTTTGAGCGGCTGGTCATGGTCAACATAAAATCCATCCTCCCTCCCTCCCATGACCCGTACCTGTTCGCATACAGGCCAAACAGGTCCACGGAGGACGCTATCTCCACTGCTCTCCACCCAGCACTCACCCACCTGGACTCAAAGAACTCACATGTGCGAATGCTGTTCTTAGACTTTAGTTCAGCATTTAACACAATCATTCCCCAACAACCGATACCAAAACTGAGCTACCTCGGACTGAAAACATCCCTCTGCAACTGGGTGCTGGACTTTCTCAGGGAGGCCACAAACTGTGCAGGTTGGCACCAACACCTCAAAGACCATCACACTGAGCACAGGAGCTCCACAAGGGTGTGTGCTCAGCCCACTGCTCTTCACCCTGCTAACCCACGACTGTGTTCCAACCTACAGCACCAACCACATCATCAAGTTTGCGGACGACACAACTGTGGTGGGCCTCATCACTAACAACGATGAAGCCAACTACAGAAGAGCGGTGCAGTGGTGTAAAGACAACAATCTCATCCTCAATGTGGAGAAAACAAAAGAGATTGTTGTCGACTTCAGGAGAGGTCACCCCCAGCATCCCCCGCTGACCATCGAAGGTGCTGCTGTGGAGAGGGTGAGCAGCACCAAGTTCCTGGGGGTGCACATCGCAGAAGACCTTTCCTGGACCAATAACACAACATCACTAGCCAAGAGGGCTCAAAAACGCCTCTACTTTCTCCGGAAACTGCGAAGAGCACAAGTCCCGCCCTCCATCATGTGCTCTTTCTACCGGGGCACCATTGAGAGTGTCCTCACTGGCTGCATCACTGTGTGGTACGGAGGCTCCACTGCCTCCTGCCGAAAGACTCTGCAACGCATAGTGAACACAGCCAGCAAGATCATCGGTGCCCCTCTGCCCTCCCTCACAGACATTTTCCACACCTGCCTCACTCGCAGAGCCACCAGCATTGCCAGTGACCCCTCCTACCCCCTACATCCTCTCTTTAGTCTCCTGCCATCGGAGAAAAGGTACCAGAGCCTCCGGGCCCGCTCCACCAGACTGTTGAACAGCTTCGTCCACCAGGCTGTCAGGGTGCTGACCTACAATGCCAAATATGCTCGTATTTAAGACTTTTTAAGGCCTTAACCCTTATACCTGATATGGACAAAAGTGTCCTTTTCAGATTTTATTTTTTTGATTACTCAGTGTTGGTTATGCTTGCTGCTATAATATTTGGTAAAGGTGTGTATTTTTGAACAAATTTTGATATTTCAAAAACAAATCCCATAATACTCTATTTTTACACTGTGTAACCTAAATAGTTACGTTGTTACCACTAAGGGACAAAAGTGTCCTCTTTTAAAAAGCCATAAAAATGGCATATGTTAATATTTTTTTCTGCTTTTTTTTACATAAATCTTTTCATCTACTTCAGTCCTAATCATAAATACCAAATGTTTGATTATTTTCAATATTTTAACCCTTTATATGCCAGTGTTTGTGATGGCATCCAAAATTTATCGTAAAAAAACACACAAAAAATGAAATATTTTCAATAATCTGAATGCAAAGTGGATTTTTCTTGGGGGGATTATTAGAGCCTTGGATATGTCAATGAACAGTAGCAAGATTGATTTGGATGGATTTTTAGTTTTTTTGTAGTGTCAGATTTACAAAAATAGTTACGTTGTTACCACTAAGGGACAAAAGTGTCCTCTTTTAAAAACCCATAAAAATGGCATATGTTAATATTTTTTTCTGCTTTTTTTTACATAAATCTTTTCATCTACTTCAGTCCTAATCATAAATACCAAATGTTTGATTATTTTCAATGTTTTAACCCTTTATAGGCCAGTGTTTGTGATGGCATCACAATGCATTACATACAATGCATTTCAATTAGGAGTGCAGTGTCCAACAACTTCGATCGCTCTAGAAGTAAAACATAAATACATAAATATTTAAAAATGTGGAACAGAAAAGTACATCAATGGCATCAGGAATGTTGTGTGTGTTTGTGCGTGTGTGTACATGTGTGTGAGTTCAGTTCACCCTCATACACAGGAACTGCAGCAAAAGGATGTGTGAACTTTGCAAATGTATTTTCCACAGTTGCTGTGATTTGGAGCTCCCAAATTTCTTATGATATAAAAGTGATGTTATTGGTCATGAGGAGAAAGGGATCCTTGCATTGATTGTGTGTGTGTGTGTGTGTGTGTGCGTGCGCGCGCGCGTGTGTGTGCGTGTGTATGTTCAAGATTCAAAGAGTTTATTTTCATGTGCACAGTGTAGAAACATGTTTCCCTGTACAATGAAATTCTTCTTTTGCCGTCCACCCAAATGCCTACGAATATAAAAAAAAAATCTTACAATTAGAATATAAAAAGATACATATAATACAAAAATATAAGATAACTAGTGCAAATATCGTATCGAGTGAAGGTAGGAGGGAGCAGGAGATCACCAGTCGGATCGGAGCAGTATCTGCAGTGATGTGGATACTTAACCGGTCGGTCGTGGTGAAGAGAGAGCTAAGCTGAAAGGTGAGGCTCTCAATTTACCCGTTGATCTACGTTCCAACCCTCACCTATGGTCATGAACTTTGGGTAATGACCGAAAGAACAAGATCGCAAATACAAGCGGCCGAAATGAGTTTCTTTCGCAGGGTGGTCGGGCTCAGCCTTAGAGATTGGGTAAGGAGCTCGGACATACGGGAGGAGCTCGGAGTAGAACCGATGCTCAAGAACAGTCTCAAGTTCCTGTATTTCACACTCCTGTACCTCCTTCCTGAAGGTAGGAGTGTGAACAGTCTGTGTTGGGGGCAGGTGGGGTCCTTAGTTATGGAGGCAGCTCTCCTGCGGACTCTATGCTTGTAGATATTCTGCAGAGAGGGCAGTAGAGTCCTGGTGATCCTTTCTGCAGGCGTTTGGGGTCCCGGCCATAGTGCTGCCATACCACACGATGATGCAGTGTGTGTCTAATTGAGGCGTTTGATCTATAACATGTATCCTTTTACTTCAAGTACAAAACAGTAGGTTCATTGGATTTCAATGGGAGTTGTTTGTACACAGCACAAAAAAACAATACTAATACTACTAATAATAATCCATCAAAATCAATCTTGCTTCCATTTATTGACATATCCAAGGCTCTAATAATCCCCCCAAGAGAAATCCACTTTGCATTTAGATTATTGAAAATATTTCATTTTTTGTGTGTTTTTTTACGATAAATTTTGGATGCCATCACAAACACTGGCATATAAAGGGTTAAAATATTGAAAATAATCAAACATTTGGTATTTATGATTAGGACTGAAGTAGATGAAAAGATTTATGTAAAAAAAAGCAAAAAAAAATATTAACATATGCCATTTTTATGGCATTTTAAAAGAGGACACTTTTGTCCCTTAGTGGTAACAACGTAACTATTTTTGTAAATCTGACACTACAAAAAAACTAAAAATCCATCCAAATCAATCTTGCTACTGTTCATTGACATATCCAAGGCTCTAATAATCCCCCCAAGAAAAATCCACTTTGCATTCAGATTATTGAAAATATTTCATTTTTTGTGTGTTTTTTTACGATAAATTTTGGATGCCATCACAAACACTGGCATATAAAGGGTTAAAATATTGAAAATAATCAAACATTTGGTATTTATGATTAGGACTGAAGTAGATGAAAAGATTTATGCAAAAAAAGCAGAAAAAAATATTAACATATGCCATTTTTATGGCATTTTTGAAGAGGACACTTTTGTCCCTTAGTGGTAACAACGTAACTATTTTTGTAAATCTGACACTACAAAAAAACTAAAAATCCATCCAAATCAATCTTGCTACTGTTCATTGACATATCCAAGGCTCTAATAATCCCCCCAAGAAAAATCCACTTTGCATTCAGATTATTGAAAATATTTCATTTTTTGTGTGTTTTTTTACGATAAATTTTGGATGCCATCACAAACACTGGCATATAAAGGGTTAAAATATTGAAAATAATCAAACATTTGGTATTTATGATTAGGACTGAAGTAGATGAAAAGATTTATGTAAAGAAAAGCAGAAAAAAATATTAACATATGCCATTTTTATGGCATTTTAAAAGAGGACACTTTTGTCCCTTAGTGGTAACAACGTAACTATTTTAAAATCAGGTATGAGGGTTAAATTGGGATTATCAAATATTAGACTCTGAGGAAACCCTGGAAGGAGGAGGATACAAATATCTTGTTCTGGCTAATGCTAGGCTCAGACTGAAGGAGTTCTGGCCTGTTTTATCTCCTACACAATATTTTACAGATTGTGTATGTCAAATTTCATTAAGTTAGCTATTGCAGTTTTTGAGAAATCGAAATGTTGCTTTAGCGCCCTCCAGCTCCTTTGAAGTTATACCGTGCCGCGCTGTAAAAAGTAATTAGCCATTAACTTTGTAATCAATAAACCTGCTAAAGTTCTTTTGAAGAATTTTCATTATCTTTGTCCATAAATGATACATGCCAATTTTGTTGAGAATTGGATGAACAGGCTTGGAGGAGTTGATTTTGCTTTGAGGTGCAATTTTTTCACAATGGCGGAAAAAAATGGCCTTGTCCATTAGAACCATGGCTATGTAAGGAATCAGAGGGAGAAAGAATTTTGTTTCTAGGGCACATCTCAAGACATGAGCCAAAACGTAAATTGGGTTATTATAGGCATGTAGGCATGTGTATTGACACCTTGGCAAAGTTAAATTGCAGGACTTCTACCAAATCACCAGGTTTGATGCCTTTTGCCCTTGCAGTTTGTCCTGGGCAGACACTTTTAGCTAAGCAGAAAATTAAGGCGATGGCGAAGAATAAAAACTGGAAGAAAAACAATAGGGATCCTGCAACGTCGTTAACATAAAAACCCCTAACATAAAAATGGGAGAAACAGGAGACATATGGAGGAAATGACGAACGTACTTCTGGTACCTGGCTATGATGTGTGTGACCATCCTGTCCGTGATGCCTGGACAGACTTCTTCAGCCAATCGGATGTTGCGTTCAAGCTCCTCGATGGCCCGTTGCTGCTCAGAGTGCTCCTTGTGCTGCTGTTTCAGCTAAAGCAGGGGAAGACAATTTTTAATAAAAACACACCAATGCAGTATTTTGTCTTCAATTAGAAGATAAGATTGACGCCACTCTTACACAATAAAAGTATGGAACTACAAAAGCCAGTTAGGTTAGCTTCGCATAAAGACTTACCACAGCTATCCTGGCTCTGCCCAGTCTGTTCATAATATCTTAATGAATTAATTTTTGTCATATCAAACATAAATGTGATTTCTGTTTAGATTTATGAAACAAGTTCTCATGGTATGCTAACCTCCTGCAGATATATTTAACAGGCAATTTCTGTCTTTTTACTTGCTTGCTGCAAGAGAGAAACTAACTTTAATAACTGTGTAAAATGTAAACATCTCATGATACAATTCCTGCATGTCCTGTCATGTGCAATATTTTATTGATATTATTATATTTATTGATATATTTTATTGAGATTATATTTTCCAGTTTTTATTTTATTTTCAATATTTCTGTACTGCTTCTTCCTTTTTTACTCCTTTATATTGACATGGAGAAGACAGCAAATGTTGATGTTAACGTAATGGGTTGAAATTTTTCCATGCATCAAGCAGTGCTTTTATCCAAAAAATATCTTTACAGACATAACTTACGCTGTAAATGCCCAGCAGCTGCATTTATTTTATTTTTTTAAAATGAAAAAACTAACCTCAGTGAACACTGGAGAGATGACTGTGGCCAGACTGGCAGATTTACTCAGCTGATCCGGACTCTGCACAGGTGAGGAGGAAGAGGAACAGGAAAATTAATATATAAGGTGTGAATTAATTTAAATGCAGTTCTATTAACCTTTAATACAACAACTTCATTACTTTTGTGGTTTCACTTCCTGTCTGAACCAGAAATTGGACTTTGTCTCCATGTGTGGATTCACATAGTTAAAATTGAACGTAATAATAGATACTGTATTTAAAATCTTAAATCATATTAATAAATAAATCTAATTAACAATAAGCAGCATCACTTGACTGAAAGTTAAGAATCCTGAAAACGATAAAATCATCGTTAATATGTGTATGGCTATGACACAATGTTGCTAGTCAATGGCGTTGGTATCACCACAGCAGAGATTAATATGAAATCTGCAGTTAAATCATATTAATAAATAAATGTAATTAACAATAAGCAGTATCACTTGACTGAAAGTTAAGAATCCTGAAAACGATAAAATCATTGTTAATATGTGTATGGCTATGACACAATGTTGCTAGTCAATGGCGTTGGTATCACCACAGCAGAGATTAATATGAGATCTGCAGTTCCAGTGTTCAAGTGAAGTTATAAGAACTCCTCCCAAATGTGGATTATTCAAACAAATATATATGGATGAAACAAAAATGAAGGGTGGCATATATTTGATACAACTAAAGAGCATTATTGTGCAATGGCAAATTATTTTCCAAATTCCAAAAGCAAAGCTCAAATGAAGAATTTCAACCACACACTCTTGGTGTTAAGTTTGTAACCTCTTACAAACTTAACACCAAGAGTGTGTAGTTATTAGAGAACGCCTCAAATTTCTCTTACTATACTGCATGCACAATTATTAAGCAAGCTGCACTTTTGAGGATTAGTTTTATTATTTAACAACAGTGCTCTTGGTAAATACAAAATGTTAATAAACCCAAACCTGAATATTTAAGGAAGTGAAAGTGAGGTTTTGACTTTTGTACGAGAATATCTGTGTGTGCACAATTATTAGGCAACTATTAGTGTGCACAATTATTACGCAACTCAAAGAAAAACAAAAATATTCCCATGTCACTTCTTTATTTTCATCTTTTTAAGATTAATAAAAACTCAAACTTTACAAATAAACATTTCTGATATTTCGAAAAATAAATCAGTGAGCAATATAGCCACCCTTCTTTTCAGTAACACTCAAAAGTCTTCCATCCATGGAGTCTGTCAGTGTCTTGATCACTTGACTTTCAACTTTTTGTGCACAGCCTCCCAGACACTGTTCAGAGAGGTGTACTATTTTCCTTCACTATACATCTAGCACTTAGAAAGGGCCAACAAGTTCTCAATAGGGTTTAAGTTAGGTGAAGAAGGGGGCTATGTCATTATTCATCATTTCCATGAGATGGAGCATTGTCCTGCATAAAAATCATGGTCTTCTTGAAAGATGCAGACTTTTTCCTGTACCACTGTGTGAAGAAAGTGTCTTCTAGAAACTGGTAGTAAGTTTGGTAGTTGAGTTTGAGTCCATCTTCAACCGGAAAAGGTCTAACAATCCCGTATTTAATAATTCCAGCCCTTACCAGTACCCTACCTCCACCTTGCTGGTGTCTGAGTTGGAGTGAAGTCCTATGCCCATTGCTGATCCAACCACGGGCCCATCCATCATCAGTCCATAAAACCTTTGAAATATTTGTCTTCAGATATTTCTTGGCCCAGTCTTGGTGTTTCAACTTGTGTGTCTTGTTCAGTGGTGGTCGGGTTTCAGCTTTTCTTACCCTGGCCATGTCTCTGAGCACTGAACACCTTGTACTTCAGTAACACTCCAGGTAGGTTGCAGTCCCAGCATATGACAGCACTGGAGGATAATGGGTTCCTGGTAGCTTCACGTTTGATTCTTCTCAAATATTTGGCAGTTAATTTGCATCAACACGTTTCTTGCGACCCTTCTGGCTATTTGCAACAAAACGTTTGATGGTTCTGTGGTCATGTTCTAATATCTTGGCAATTTCAAGAGTGCTCCATCCCCCTGAAAGATGTTTTATAGTTTTTAACTTTTCAGAGTCTGTTAGATCTCTTTTCTGACCCATTTTGCCTGAGAAAAAGAAGCTGCCTAATAATTGTGCACACCTGATATAGGGTGTTGATTTGTGTGATTTGTATAATGAGGAAACACCTTTCCTCATAACACCAATGCACATCACCTAGCATGCTTAAATCCAATAGGCATTCAAGTTTATTCAACTTGGAATTGGAAAGACATAAAAATGACGATATGGTCAAAATACTCACTTGTCTAATAATTGTGCTGGCAGTGTACAGGTATTTGGTCAGTAACAGGCCTTAGTCATGTGAGATACAAATGGAGAACACCCACAGATGTTCCTAATAAAAACCAAAACTCCCCACCAGTCATTTAGAACTGAAGATGAAAATTGGATTAAAAGTCTTCTGGAAACTTTCTGCAACAAGAAAGTATGTGTGGATGGGGAAGTTGCCTGGTTTCCAGGCTACCATGACTGAGAACGGACTAAGTATTCTTTTAATCTTCTGTAAATGTACAATCATCCAGGTTTAAATTTGTTGACATTCCTCAACTCATAAAAATATATTTCTGAAGTCATTTTACTGACATATAGAGCATATTTACAATCAGACAGTACTAACCGTTCCATTGAGGACCTTCCTGCCTTCTGTCTTCTTCTTACGGACGGTGGTGAAGGACCACTCGGGAGACTCGTTGTTCTCTTTATTGCTTGATTCACTTCCCACAAACACAGGCATGTTAATTCATACATCACTCTACGTTCACATCTAAAACCAAGACATCTCTTGTAGCTTTAGAAATTGAAAAATAAAAAGGTCTCTGATGCAACAAAAAGCGGTGAAACAACCTGTCGGAATCCTCAGAGCTGCTGTCGCTGTGTTCCTCCTCCTTCCATCGCCTGTACCTGTCAATCAGCTCGCTTAGGTAGGACGTCTTCTTACAGTGTTTGACGATGAACTTGTGTTTGAGCAGCTCTTTGGCTGTGGGACGCTACATGACAAGAGAGCGGAGGGTTTAAATATCAACATACAGAGATGGAAAATAAGAAGCTTAGCGCATAGTGGCGCTACAATTTCTCCTGGACCAAAAGCAATGCAATGATTGTTTGTGTATGTATTTGTAATGCCTGGCCAAAAAAAAAAGTCGCCACCTGGATTTAATAAAGCAAATAGATACAAGCCTCTTATTGGATAATTCTAATGATAATGATATAATCACTGCATGGGCGATTATCTTTCAGTTGGCAACAACTTATCTGACTCCAACTGATGCACTGAGCAGCTTCTCATTTCTTAAACAACCATGTCAAAAGACACATCCTGTGGTCGTGGAAAAGATGTTAATCTGTTTGAAAAGGGTCAAATCACTGGCATGCATCAAGCAGAGAAAACATCTAAGGAGATTATAGAAACTACTAAAACTGGGTTAAGAACTGTTCAACACATTATTAAAAACTGGAAGGATAGTAGGGAGCCATCATGTTCGAGGATGAAATGTTTTTGGAAAAAAATCCTGATTGATCGTGATCAGCAATCAATTAGACGTTTGGTGAAATGAAATCGAAGAAAACAACAGTTTGTAACAACACGTACAATGCAAAGGGAACTCAAGGGATTGGGACTGAACAGCAGTGTAGCCTTAAGAAAACCACTAATCAGTGAGGCTAACCAAAAAAAGGCTTCAATTTGCTAGGGAGCATAAAGATTGGATTCTAGAGCAATGGTAAATGGTAGATGGCCTTGTTTTTATAAAGCGCTTTTCTATCTATTGGTACTCAAAGCGCTTTACAGTCACATCTCACCATTTGCTCACACAAGCACACACACACATTCACACACCAGTGCCACGCAGTGGGAGCAACTGGGGGTTCAGTGTCTTGCTCAAGGACTCTAAAGCATGTGGCACATTTCAGGGATTGAACCGCTAACCCTCTGGTTCGTGGACAACCTGCTCTACCTACTGAGCCACAGCTGCCCCCAGTAGAAGAAGGTTATGTGGTCTGATGAGTCCAGATTCACCCTGTTCCAGAGTGATGGTCAGGGTAAGAAGAGAGACAGATGAAGTGACGCACACATCATGCCGAGTGCCTACTGTACAAGCCTGTGGGGGCAATGCTATGATCTGGGGTGGTTGCAGTAGGTCAGGTATAGGTTCAGCAACATTATGTGTCCAAAGAATGAGGTCAGCTGACTACCTGATTATACTGAATGACACCGATCCTTTAACAAGTTTCACTGAAGAAGAAAATCATCCACTAGGAAGCAGCAAAGCGCAAATAGAATTACACACAGTACTAAGAATCTACCTTAAAATGGACTTAGAAACTAGTCCTTGAAGTCACTTCTGCCACACTTACTAAATGCTTACAAAATGAGTACCAGTGGAAATTATATAAAATAAAAAAGGCAGGAAATATAAGTTTAACTTATAAGTAAAAAAGGCACAAAAGCCTTCATTCAAAACTATACTAAAAAGCACAGATGTTTTATCAAAAAAATTAATTACAGGATCTAAAGCTCAAGGAGTAGTATTGTATTTATGAAGGATAGTATTCTTACTGAAGCATTAATGTGTAAATAGTATTTTAACTACAACTTGATATGCATACAGTAACTAGTTCAGTCCTATAGGAGACAGAAATTTGAGTGTGAAATATTGGATAGTTTTGTCCGCCTTTGATGGAATCGTGCAGAGGCTTGTTTATAGTAAAAGTTCATCAGCTGAAAATGTTGAGGATCAATAGATTTCAGATTATTATGCATTTCAAAAAACTTGAGCTGCCACATAGATGTGGTGTGGTAAAAGTAAGTTTAGACTGCTTTAAATGCTTCCTCATGTCAAAATAAACATTTAATTAAACATGTAGAAATAAAAGTTTAGGACTTCTGTCAAATATCTTTAAAACGGACAAAGAATGAATTTGAGTGTCTCTTACAAAGGCCGGGTCCTTGTTGAGGCAAGCCTCAGTGAACTCTTTGAAGCTTTTGGAAAAATCTCCCGTCAGCGTTGGCGGAGGAGATTTGGGGATGTGGAAGAGCACTCGCATCGGATGCATGTCGGAGTTCGGAGGTTCACCCTTGGCAAGTTCGATGGCAGTGATGCCCAGTGACCAAATGTCCGCCTAAAGGGATGGGCACAGAAAATAAACACACACATCGATGTCAAGACTTCTGGCATTTTCTGGGAGAAATTCAGTCTAATGTTGGGTTCAGGGCCCCACCTGACAAATGTAGAGCAACAAGTATTTTCCTCAGTGTTAGATAGCTTAGAATTAACCAGATGTATTGCATTTGAAGTTGAAGTGGAAATTTTATATTTTTATACACTGAAGTTTCTCCTTTCATAAATTGTCATTTGACATAATTTTTCACGCTTTTTTCGTTAATTTTGAGTTTACTAGTGCTGCAAGGACTTATAAATTAATCGACTTGCAATATGACGATACATCGCAAAGATTAGGTTCATCCACAAATATGGTGGCTTCTGCTGTCAGGAATGTCAAAAAATTAACCAAAAGAGTCAGAACTCAAACATTACTAGTGTGGGAGTTTATTAAACAGAAATCCAGCAAGTTGCACGTTCATAAAAATTAAACAGCCGATCACAGCAGCACAGCTGCTATGCGTGAGCACCACAACAGAAAAGATGTGCCAGCTGGATCAGTATTTGGATTATTAAGCAATTTCCCTTGTGGATCAATAAAGTTTATCTAAGTCCAAGTCTATTCCAGTGAGTTGTGTCTGATTGTTGGTTGGTGGTCAGACCCTGGGAGTTGCTGTCGCGTCTTTATCTGTTGCTTTTCTGACAAGAACTCAACAAAGACTCTCATTAGCAGATTCTAATGGCTAGCATGGCAGCTTTGCTTTTAAGTTTATTAGCAAGTTGTTGATTTCGGTACATTTAAACCCATAAAACTAAACTATAAACGTAGACTTCCATTAATGCTACACTCTAAGTGGGGGGAAGCAATGTTTGCAGATAAATAATCCTAGCCTGGAAACCAGACCAACTTCCGTCCTGGCCGGAGTCTGCTAGGCCAATCACATCGTTTGGGCTAACTTTATGTGGCGATGGACAGAATAGTACAGTAGTCGTACATGTCATCTGAGCACATCGGATGTATAGTTCAGACCTCTAACATGGACAGCCAGGTATCCCATAATGCATTGTGATTGCATCATCAAGTATGCTGCCGTTCCAAATTATTGAAGGACTGCCCTCATGTCCTTCCATCCCCCAGAGTCTGTACTTCATAGTTGAACTTGTCAGAACCAAGGTTATTATCGTTAACAAAAACGAACGAAATAACGAAAACTAAAACTGAAAAAACATTTTTCGTTAACTGAAATAAATAGAAACAAAAATTAAAAGGAAAAAACGATAACTAACTGAAACTGTATTGCGTGTTTAGAAAACGAACTAAAACGAACTGAAATTATAGATATAATTCCCTTCGTTTTCGTCTCTGTCAGTTTAATTATGAGCCTCAACTGGTTGGATTCATATGATCGATTTATTCCGCTCTGGTAGTTTTACGTCAGCTGGCAGCAGCAGCAGCAGCAGCTTACTGCACCTCACGGTCTGTGACGTCACCTGGCAGCACCATGGCGGTTGCAGCAAAAGCTGGGAGGAAGCGGCAAAGTCCTGTATGGGACTTTTTTGAATATGACGATGAGAAAGATAAATGCAAGTGTCTTGTAGTGGAAACAGACTGTGACAAACTATGTGGCTTGCTTCTCAAGGGGAGAAACTCCACGAATCTCAAAGTCCGTTTAAGAAGCTCGCACAAGGCAGCTAATGTCGAGTACCAAAACAAGCTAGCCTCTGTGAGTCCGCTGCCCCCCCCCCCCCCCCCCCCCCCCGGAAAGAGAAGGATTAAAGGAATAGTTCACCCAAAAATAAAAAGTCAGTCATTATTAACTCACCCTCATTTTTTAAACGTATCTTTTGTTGAATTTTATTATACAATACTCACCCTGACCTTTTTGAATCCTGCACCTGACAAAGTATGAAACAACTTAAACTAATACTAAAACTAATAAAAACTAAACTAAAACTAAGCATTTTTGGAAATACAAAAACTAATAAAAAAACAAACAAAATAAAACTAAACTAAAATGAAAAATCCCAAACTATTATAACCTTGGTCAGAACTACCACAAACCAAGTCCTACTTTCACATACTTGCTACAGTTAACAGCGGCTAAAGCATTTGTCAAGAATACCTAATCGGCTAATGTCAAATAGCCTACTTGATTGGTGGTATGACTATATATTAGAGACAGAGTATAGATATCTTAAAATATGTCATCAGTCCAGTCCAATCCTTTCCAAAGGTTTTGTCATCAAAAAAATAAATAAATAAAAAAAAATCCTCAGTTCTGCAAATGAATGGCTTTTTATTTGAATCAAGTTGATGTAAAAGCAGCATCTGCAACTGGTGCATTCATTTTAACCCAATGTTATGGCATTAGTTTCAGGTCTTAGACGGACAAATATAATTTGAAGTATATCTACTTTTTTGCCAAAGGAACAATTTTGTTTAGTATAGAGTGACACTACAAGCTAAAGAAAAGCAGCAAATCCTCCAGAACGAGAACATGTTCATCTATTTATCTTGATTAACAACTTAAAATGTTAATTAGCTTATAACATTGCTCTGTCATTGCTTGTTTACGTGGATCACAAAGCTATTAGCGCATGAAAGCAAACACATACACAGACATACAGTCAGGTGGTTTGAATGAAAGTCTTGAGGCTGACTTTTTGTTTGTGCGATGGCTGCGACAACCAGTAACCATATGTTAGCCTGGGCCAGAACATGCCAACATGCCAACACACTAATCCACGCTAATGTAAAGACACACAGTTACTTGTGCACACAGGTTGAATGGCACATCTTTTCAGTTTGCTCCAGCAACCATGTGTTAACCTAGGAATAGACTTCATCACACACAAACTCATGTTTCTGTCTTGGAAAGGATCTTATCATGACACCCCTAACCCCTAACTTCACCCTAAAATCAACCCTCAAAAAGTTGTGGGGCCCAGAAAAATGAACCCATAAGGAAAACATGGCCCCATGACGATGGTATTCTGCCTGAAGTTGCTGGGCATAAAACATACATACACATAGCACACAGTGGTAGCAGAGCTACTCCGGGTCGCATTACAACAGAACGCTGTTTGACTGTTAACTTGACCAGCTGCTTTTCTGCCATATGGTGTGGGGAAAAGACACACTGTCAAAATGAAAACTTGATGAGGTGGAAACACCTGAAGCATCAAACCTTTAAAAAAAAAAAAACCTCTAATTGCATTAGGATTAGCTTTACCTGGGGATGTTGTGTAATTTAGAAATTACATCTGTGTTTCATGTGGGATAAGGAAACTGTTTTACTCAAATTAGCCCTGGTTATGATTTCTCTGCTACTTCCTGCTTCCAGTCCACTATAAGTCAGAGTTAGTAATATACCTTTTAGACCTCTTTATTTATTTTTTACTATTTTAGTTGCTTGATAAAATATGATGTCATGAGAATGTATTGATTCCGGTGGAAATTTTTAACCAAACCATCAGGCTGTATTAAAATCAGCTCTGTGTTTACTAAAATCCAACACATCAATCAGATTGGGGAATGAAAAGAACGATTGGATAGGGTATGTGCATGAGGACTGTGTCTGACCGATGGGGGGGGGGGGATTCCTAAAGGGATTTCCTAATTCCTAAAGGTTAATAATTAAAAAAAAACAGTTAATAGTTGGTTACACAGAACTTTATTACATTAATTTTAACACCCTATATATACCGTAATTTCCGGACTATAAGGTTCTGAATATAAGCCGCACCAGCTAAATTTTGGGGAAAATACAGATTGTTCCATATATAAGCCGCACCCGACTATAAGCCGCACCCTAAACCGCTGGTGTTTTAATGTTTAATTACCGTAAGGGTTTCTTCTACCACGGAGGGGATTGTCGGGACAGAAATGACTGTTTGGAAAAGCAAAGCGTCCCATTTATTTACACTTGACAAACACAGTAAATCTTTCAATCAATGATCAAACTTTCACATCTTTGACATTACAAACAGCATTCGTGCAGTGCACAAATACTACAACGGTGCGCTCCTAGCGCACTTCCTGCAGTCATAGTACCGTAGTAGTGCAGTATAACAAAAAACAAAGCTTACAACGCTTGACGAGGCAATAACGTTAAATGGCTAAATTTAATTCGTTTTTAAAAGTGCTTGCCTGTAACACGGCAGCAAAAGTGCAGTAACCCTGCTCAACTAAATAACCAGCATCTTTTTCGAAAACAGCCAACACAGCAGTAAAGGTGCAGTAACACGGCCGTTTACTGTATCAAAATAACCAGCCTACTATAACAGAAAAGTCAGCCAGATCGATCGCCTTTAACTTAAAAGCAGCTCTCCTACTGCATTAGGGCTCACTCGGTTTGTTTTGCTCTCGTTACCTGGCGCGAACTGTCTGTGTCGCACCTGCGCCTCCATAATAGTGCGCCCCTGGTGACCGTTAGCTGTAAAAATCCATCCGCCGTTGTATTGCCGCAGGGTCCAAAGCAAGTGACAAAAGTAGCGGCTTATAGTCCGGAAATTACGGTATGTGTGTGTGAGAGAGAGAGACGCGTGAGTGACAGAGAGACGAAGAGAGAGCAGGGAAAGGAAATGCAGCTGAACGAATACGCGCGTGTTTTAAAAAGCGTAAAAAAAGAATTTTTTTATTAAATTTTTTTTTTGGTCGGTGTTGAATCTGTGGCGGTCGGAGTTGAATCTGTGGCGCACCGCCACAGATTCGTCTATGTGTGGGAAACACTGATGTATCTAGAGGTAACTTGTCTGGACTTAGTACAATCTGGTATTCCAGAATGAATTCTTCAGGTGTCATTAAGTACACTTCATTTACCATGATGATTTGGCACTAAATTTGTCAACAGGTCACTACATGAATCCAACTTTGACCCGCAATCTGAAAGTAAATTAATTAAGGCTACAAATTTAGTCGCCGTTGGCAGCCAAAATCACTATTTCTTGTGGGTTTTTGTTGTGTTAATAATAGAGGATAATAGAAGTGCTAGACAGAAACACAGATCCTCGGTTGTGATAGTGATTATTTATGCAGCTTAATCCTTAGATTGCCCAACATCTTCTACTTTTAAACCCTACAATGATAGTCGTCCTTAAGACTTGTACCTTTAGTTATTTTTTTTTCTAATAAAAAGGATATTTTCAAACACAGTGTATGTTTTGTTTTGACGTAATCACTCAACCGGAACCTAAAGGCCCGGACACATCAAACTAACATCAAAGATCTACAGGCAGTGAAGGCCATACGCAAAGGTGCAAGTTTGAATGCACCACAGAGACTTAAGTTAACAATCAGCTTGTACATACATTCTGCTCCTGAGAGAAAATGGCTCTTCATACCACCAGGTGGAGTAGTCTGTATTCATCATTCAAAAGGGGAAACAGGAAGTGCTACTACTATCTGGGAGGCTAGGAAACTAGGAAGAGCTGCTATTTGCTGAGAGACTAGAGCTAGAGAGAAAATATTTATGGATTTGAATGTATAGATGAGCTTAATTAGAAGTCATTTCCATTTCTCTTCCTGTGGTCTGATTCTCTTAAATTATTAGCCAGTCAGAGAGATCTCTCTGACTGATTTGTTCCATTGCAGATTCGACATCCCAAATCAGCTGAAAAGCCAATGACAGAGGTCTGAGAAGGGGCAACGGTTTAGGACACACTACGAAAGCTAGGGCCTTCAATGCTCATTGACAGCCTGACATCAGCAAACAGAGTGTCACCTTGGGGTGTCACTGTCTTTACAAGCTGAGCCAAAACCGCACCAGATATAACCCATTCATTAACCATTTTGTTATTTTTTTTAAATAAGCTTATTTGTTGATAGTTATAAGGTTTGAGCATTGAGACCACTGTCATATTTGTTCAGTATGAAGCTGGAGCTAGTTTAATAGCTTAGCATTAATACTGGAAACTAGCTCTGTAAACTCCATATATCCAATTAATCTGTATAAAAATAAATGGTGCTACTTTGGATCCCAGACACAAAACAGGATATTTGAGTTTTGATTTTAGTCACATCCCTGTGATATCACGTGAGATGGTGTATTCAATGCCCCCTGATTTGGCAGGAGAATCTAATTAGCTTTTACATTTTTTGCATCTAATAAATGGAACAAATTGCAAGAATTATTAAAATTAGATAGGTTTGTGTCTCTAGACCAAATCAAGGGTATGATTGATGATATGGCTGTTGTACAATGTTCTTGTTTTGACTAATATTTAGACCTTTTATATTATTATTATTATTATTATTATTATTTATACATACATATTCTTCTTTTCTTTCTGTTTATTATAATTATTATTATTTCATTTTTAATTATTTTATTACTTTATACTTTTACCATTATTATTATTATTATTATTATTTTGCCCTTTTTATCTTTTATTGTTCTTGTTTTGTTATTTTGATTATTGTTGTTGTATGTTTTTGTAACTCAGGGCATTGCTGTAAAAGAGCTTGATGCTCAGTCAATTTCTCCCTGAATAAAAAACGGTTGATTGAATATCCTGTAAGTTGTGTACATTAGGTACATTAGGAATACCTGTGATTTAAAAAAAAAACAAAAAAACTCAAGCTTTAAAGTGACTGTTCAAACACAGCAGCATGAATCAAACCACATCAAGAGACAAAGTATACACACCCTAATGAACATGCCATATTTTCAAAACACACAAACCTTTTACAGATGTAGCAAAACAAAGGACAGAGAGCAGATTGCAGACATTATCTTGTTATGTAATTTCAAAAAGGATCTTTTGTTTACTTTGTTATTGGGTATCAAACCCAGGCTTTAAATTGTCTGTTTGATGCCAACAGGTGCATAAGTCTAGTCTTTATACTTGAGGAAATCCCCTGTAAACTGGGAATAGCTGGTTGCACACAAAGCATCAAAATAAAAGCTTAGCATCACCAGACAACAGGATGGTAGAGGCAGCTCTATGCCATGCAAATAAAACCAGTAGAGACAGTGGAAATGATGCAAAGTCAAAGTCAGCGACAAAAACAAATCCATGCGGATCAGGTTGCTACAGCAATACGCAAAGACAGAGCGAAGGGAAATCCCACAGGCATAAAGGTGTATTTTTAGACCTGATGAGGTTTTGATTGAGCAGAAAATCCTACTGAGCAGCTTTAAACCCACAGGCATTTGAGGAATAGACTGGGTTGTGTGTACCAAATTTGTTTTAACAATGCTATATTTAGTGTCTTTAGTTTGTGTTGGTGTTTGGGGAGTTTTTAAAACAGTCTGCCTTTTGAGTTTTAGACAGAAGTGAAAAAATCTGCTTTTAACACAAAACAAACCTGTTTCCCCTGTTATGGCACCCTATTAGTAGTAGATCAATTGTATCTATCATGAAACTGAAATTTCTAAAGCCTAAACCTACTCCCCAAAGACTCAACCCATCGAATCACCCATCCTTCTATCATCTTTATCTATTAATCTATCCATCCGTCCGTCCGTTCATCCATCTTGGATGACCCTTAGCTACCAGGGCATGCTAATTTTAACAGACAGGGTTTTTTATTTCATACGCCTCGATTTTTGTATTTTTGGGGTTTTGAAAATGGTAAATGGTAAATGGTAAATGGCCTTGCTTTTATATAGCGCTTTTCTACCTATTGGTACTCAAAGCGCTTTACAGTCACAGACACATCTACCCATTCGTTCACACAAGCACACACAAATTCACACACCAGTGCCACGCACTGGGAGCAACTGGGAGTTCAGTGTTTTGCTCAAGAACAGTTCCTCATGTGGCACATTCCGGGGATCGAACCGCTAACCCTCTGGTTCGTGGGCAACCCGCTCTACCAAAAAGATTGAAAGAACTTTAAAGACAGAATTTCACTCTTAACGAGAATACTTTGCACAGCCCCTAAACGTAAGGGAAAAGTTTGGTGTAGATTTGCAACTTAACGTTTTCTGTAGCATCCACGTCAGCTGACTCAATATTATATCTACACTGATCAGGTGCAAGTGAAAAGCTACAGACACTTTTCTCTCTAATTTTTGTATATGAAACTTGATTGGATGGTTACTTCTAGCCTTACAGTGGTGTAGCGGTGGTTCTGAATGAATATTTGTATGTTTAATGTACAGTATAAGATAAACAAGAGTCTGACCTTGGAGTCATAGGCGGACTGCTGGATGACCTCGGGAGCCATCCAGAACGGCGTTCCCACAAAAGTTTCTCTCTTGATCTGCGTGTCCGTTAGCTGACCGGCCACTCCGAAGTCCGCCAGCTTCACCTGGCCATGCTCCGACAGCAGCACGTTGGCAGCTAAGGAGAAATGATTCCTTACACCATTAGCTTACTCATCTCAACATGTTGCTTTCTGGAGACTCTTTTATTCAGATAAAGGGGAAAAATAAGAAAGTCAGTCTTTGCTCTTTCCTCATGGCCCTTTAAAATGATGTCCACATCTTTTTTTAATAAAAAAAGGAAGCTGTAATAGGACAAGAAGTGTAGTAGCAACGGTAATTATCTATCCATCCATCCGTCCATTCACAGTGCGGCATAAAAGTATTTATATCACTCAGAATTTTCTACATTTATGCACAAACATGACTCAAAATATCAAGGCTCAAATCAAAGGCTTTTGTATTTGTTTATTCAAGATGTGAATAAACAAGATATTTTGTGCAGCAATAACAGCAACTAAACAGTTCCAGTAACTGCTGAACAGTCATCTACAGCAGCTTAGCAGCTTTATTTTAGCCTATTCCTCTGTACAGAATCAATTCAGTTCTGAGATGTTGGCAGGTTTCCTGACATTAACTGCATGCTTCAGGTCCTTCCAGAAAATTTCTATTGGATTAAAGAAATACAGTGTTGTTTCATCTCCAGACAGGAGCCTCTCATGTAAACAAAACTATTCTACTTTGGTCTCATTTGTCCACAAATCATTTTCCCAATAGTCTTCTGGCCTGTCCATATGATGTTAATCAAACAGCAGACTGACAGAAATTGTCTTTTTGGAGAGCAGTGGCTTTGTCCTTGCTACTCTGCCATACACGCCCTGCCATGATTGTTCAGTGCTACTGAAAGTGGATTCATTAACTTTAACATTAGCCAATGTAAGAGAGGCCTTTAGATGCTTAGAAGTTACCCTGGGTTGCTTTGTGACTTCTCAGACTATTATGCGTCTTTCTTTTAGAGCGATCTTTATTGATGGACCACTCCTGTGGAGGGTAACAGTCGTCTTCAATCTCCTCCATTTGTTGTCAATCTGACTGTGGATTTGTGAATTCCAAACTCTTTAGAGATGGTTTGTAATCTTTTCCAGCCTCTTGGTCCTCAGGAAGGTCATTTGTCCATGCCATTAGACAATCCCTCAAATATTTGTTGTGAAAATCCTGACTGACAAATCCTAGATATTTTTTTTAACAAAACAGGATAATGAACACCTGAGTCGATTTATCCATCCATCCATCCATCCAGCCATCCATCCATCCAAAAACTAAAAATACCATGTGATGCTACAGATGTTTAATTAAGACAATGAGTGTTTCTACAACTGATAAGCTTATCTTGATCCTATTTTTGGTCTAGGTGCAACAAGTTAACCAACAAATCCCATCCTCACCTTTGATGTCTCTGTGGATCTTCTTCTCTGAGTGCAAGTAGTCAAGCCCCTTCAGGATCTCCTTCAGCATGGTGGCAATCTGAGACTCCTCAAATGGACCTGCCCGCAGCTGCACAAGCACAAAGCGAGTGATGACACAGAATAACAGGCTATGAGTAGGCACTTGAACACACCCTGTTCAGCTTCAAGACAAATATTAACAAAAGAAACGCCATGGCAGATGTGAAGAATCACTCATATATTTATTTTTTATACACCACCAGTCAAAAGTTTGGACACACCCTCTCGTTTTTCTTTCATGACTATTTACATCGTAGATTCTCAGCGAAGACATCAAAACTATGAATAAACACATATGGAATTATGTAGAAAACAAAAAAGTGTGAAATGACTCCAAATATGATTCATATTTTAGAGTCCTCAAAGTAGCCACCCTTTGCTTTGTTGACAGCGCTGCAATAAGCTTCATGATGTAGTCACCGTAAATGGTTTTCACTTCACTTCAGGCGTACCTTGTCAGGGTTCATTTGTGCGTTCAACACCATTGTCCCAGAGCTCCTCCACCAAAAACTGTTACAGCTCACTGTGCCCCCCTCCACCTGCCAGTGGATTACCAGTTTCCTGACTGACAGGAGGCAGCAGGTGAAACTGGATGACTTCACATCCAGCAACCGGTCCCTCAGCACTGACGCCCCCCAGGGATGCGTTCTCTCCCCACTGCTCTTCTTCCTTTACACTACTGACTGCACCTCAAGGGACCCTTCTGTGAAACTCCTGAAGTTTGCAGACGACACCACCGTCATTGGACTCATCCGGGACGGCGACAAGTCTGCATACAGAAGGGAAGTAGAACAGCTGGTCCTCTGGTGCAATCGGAACCACCTGGAGCTAAACCCGCTCAAAACTGTGGAGATGACAGTGGACTTCGGCGGCTGTGGCTCAGTAGGTAGAGCGGGTTGTCCACGAACCAGAGGGTTAGCGGTTTGTGCCACATGCCGAAGTGTCCTTGAGCAAGACACTGAACCCCCAGTTGCTCCCAGTGCGTGGCACTGGTGTGTGAATGTGTGAGTGCTTGTGTCAGCGAATGGGTAGATGTGTCTCTGACTGTAAAGCGCTTTGAGTACCAATAGGTAGAAAAGCGCTACATAAAAGCAAGGACATTTACCATTTACCATTTACTTCAGGAAGAGACCCCCATCAACCCCTCCTCTCACAATACTCAACAGGACAGTCCCTACAGTAGAGTCACACAGTAGGGTCCACAATTTCACGGGACCTGAAGTGGACCTCCTACATAGACTCTGTAAGGAAGAAGGCCCAGCAGAGGCTGTACTTTCTGTGTCAGCTCAGGAAGTTCAACCTGCCTCAGGAGCTGCTGATCATCTTCTACACTGCAATAGTCCAGTCTGTCCTGACCACGTCCATCACAGTCTGGTTTGGATCCGCCACCAGGCATGACAGGTACAGACTGCAGAGAACAGTCAGGTCTTCAGAGAAGATCATTGGCACTGACCTTCCCTCCATCCAGGACCTGTACCGGTCCAGGGTCAGTAAACGGGCCAGTAAAATCTGTACAGACTCCTCACATCCTGGTCACAATCTGTTCAGACTCCTACCCTCAGGCTGGCATTACAGAGCACTGTACGCCAAAACCACCCGCCACAAGGACAGTTTCTTCCCCCGGGCTGTCGTTCTGATGAACTGAGCAATCACAGAGTGTGAGACCATTCACATGAACAATAAACAATAACTTTGCAGTACTGTATATAGTCACTGTACAAAACCATGGTTTGTGTATATATCTGCTGTTATCCTATATTTTATGTGTACAGATTGAGATTTATTTTATTTTGTTTTATTTTTCTTTCACTTATTTAAGTTGTTTCTGTACAAGAGAGCAAAGTTGCCGGAGTCAAATTCCTTGTATGTGCACATACTTGGCCATTAAAGCTGATTCTGATTCTGATTCTGAAAACCGCTACTAAGGAAAAGCAACAAGCAGAAGAGATTTGTTTGGGCCAAGAAACACAAGGAATAGACATTGGACCAGTGGAAATCTGTGCTTTGGTCTGATGAGTCCAAATTTGAGATCTTTGGTTCCAACCGCTGTGTCTTTTTGCGACACAGAAAAGGTGAACGGATGGTCTCTACATGTATGGTTCCAACCGTGAAGTATAGAGGAGGAGGTGTGATGGTGTGGGGGTGCTTTTCTGGTGACACTGTTGGGGATTTATTCAAAATTGAAGGCATACTGAACCAGCATGGCTACCATAGCATCCTGCAGCAACAGCAACATGCTATCCCATCCAGTTTGCGTTTAGTTGGACCATCATTTATTCTTCAACAGGACAATGACCCCAAACACACCTCCAGGCTGTGCAAGGGCTGTTTGACCAAGAAGGAGAGTGATGGAGTGCTGCGCCACATGACCTGGCCTCCACAGTCTCCTGACCTAAACCCAATCGAGATGGTTTGGGATGATTTGGACTGGAGAGTGAAAGCAAATGGGCCAACAAGTGCTCAGCATCTCTGGAAACTCTTCAAGACTGTTGGAAAACCATTTCAGGTGACGACCTCATGAAGCTCATGGAGAGAATGCCAAGAGTGTGCAAAGCAGTAATCAAAGCAAAGGGTGGCTATTTTGAGTGTTATTTCACACTTGTTTTGTTTATTACATAATTCCATATGTGTTCATTCATAGTTTTGATGAGATTTCAGTGAGAATCTACAATGTAAATAATCCTGAAAATAAAGAAAAACCATTAAATGAGAGGGTGTTTATTTCTTCAATCAATTTCTAATTTTCTAAAAAAGGAAATCTGTACTTGAGCTTCACAGACTCCAATTTACTCTCAAAACAAAAATATGGCCTTTTGTTTTGTTTTTTTTTCAATTTTGTCTTCATTTTTGTCCATTTATGCAGCCATTAGGAAACAAATGTGCAATATCATGAGTGGAAATCATGATACTGTTAATGCAACCAGTACACAAGAATAACAGTTATGCTGGAGAAGATAAAATATGATCTTGTTTCAGATTTAACCATACACAAAACATAAATCCTGACAGTAGACAAAGGCAGACAAACAAAAATATTGTGCCTTGGTATTTGTTTGGAAAGGGAGCAGGCAACAATCTGCTGCAAATCTATTGACCCACACTGCAGTCCAGTAGATGTCAGTTATGCACCTGTGAGGTGGTTTGCCAACTGCTAAACAAACCAGAAGAAGAGGAACATTGTTTAAAAAAAAAAGAAAGAAAACAAGGCACTTCTGGAGGTTTGAGAGAAGATCTGTTAACACCAGATAATCCAGGCAGAAATTTGGATTTCTGTGCTAATTGTCGGGAGGTGCTGCCCAAAGGTTCCCCCCTGCCAATTCGCTGTGGTGGAGAGTTGATCTGGAGCCTCTCTGTTGGGAACTGATTTTACTACTGCAAAGATTTGCCTTGCCAGTCAAATCGTTTATGTGGTGATGGACAGAAGAGTAACAGCAATGTAGTCATGTCATTTGATATGGATCTGATTGGTTGTAGGGCTAAATAAGCACGTACAGAGGAATGGTGGGCCGTCAGGGCTAGCAAAACCTTCTCTACTGGCCTAAACTTTATCAAAATCACTGATTTAGATTTTAATATTTAAATTATTCCTAATAGTCTATTCTTTTCATTTTATGGCTTGGTTTTTATTTATACAGTCTATGGTCTCTAAGCTGCTGTGTTTCTGGTAGTTTATTAGAGCTTTTATCCAATCATATTTCAGGCATTATGTGTTGCTGGAGTCAAAGAAATCTGCCTGGGCTTTCAAAATTAAAACTGAAGGCGGCTGAAGCTTGGAATACATTGTACTGACGCTGTTCCTTTAACCAATCACATTTCAAGTCTGTATTCTCAGGCCTTCTCTGTGGCCTACGGTAGCATCAGCATTTTTGTGTCCTCTGATTGGAGGGTCAGAGACCCGCTCTGATTAAGCCAAGCTAGTGGTTCATGTTGATCTGTTGCGAGCATTGACAGTCTATGGTTGCAAGCTGCAAAAGCAAATCGTCCCCGTTAACGTTTTGATATTCTGATATTTTGATATTTTTTGAACCCACGATGGCAGAAGGAGGAGATGCTATCAATTTGGTTGTAGATCTTCTTAGAAATTAATTTTCACTGCAGACTTTGACCCAGCTGGGAAAAGGGTGTGTCCGCCACCTTCAGGTCAGTAAATATTAGCGGTAACCTTGGCTAACAGGCTCTGAGGAGAACTCAAAATTGTTTCTTAAATTCTGGTAAGTAAAATTAATTATATTTACATATTTTATGTGTATTTTCGCCATTTTATTGGGTCGACATTAATGCTTCTGCAGGATTTGACGTATGTGGCTCTGGTGCGCAGCTGCAGTGAGTGAGAGACCCCTCTCACAGAGACCCCTCTCACTCACTCTGAATTGTTCTAAGTGAGTTTCTTGCTTTTGTAATGGCATTCATCTTGCTATATGAGATACCTGTCTATGATGCAACATCCTGTTTAATTGCGTATCCGTATGATGTTGATGGTTTCTATTGCAATGGTGTCATAACGATATTAAGAGGTGTTTTGAATAAGACTGAGGGGCAATGAAGGCCTAGGTGGAAAATGCACGGCCAGCCACCGGTACAGATCTATTTTCTTTTCTTCTCTGCATCCGTTGAAACCCGCCCCATAATAAACCAAAATAGCGTCTTATGCTTTGATAAGAACTGAAGCTACGCTAGGCTGATCAGATTTTTCCTTATTTTTACATGTTAGGAATTCTCATATGTTTGTGTGTGTCTGTGTTAGAGATGAGGGTCCTCTCAAATGTCCAAAAAAAACCACTGAACATTTATGTTATAGCATTCCCATCAAAACAGCAAGACAGCACGACAAAGTCAAGACAGACAGCCACACCAAGAATGTCAGCTTGCTTTAGTAGAAATGGATATCTTGTTCAGTGAAAGTTATTATAGGTGACAGGAAGGGATAATCCGTGGATTAAATGAGGTCTGATACTCCAACCTAAGCCTAAACCGAGTATTAGTCACCTGAATCTGATCACTAAAAGCATCTGAAATATGTTTGAAGACTCACCAAATCAAGTGCTGAACCCCCACCAAGGTACTCCATGATGATCCATAATTTACTGCCCTGAAAGAATAAGAATGTGTTTTATAAATCAACTGAAAATGCAAATGAGAGCTGTAAAGCATTGATACGAGCTAAGGCTGACCGCCTGCAACTCAGATCAGCTCGAATGAATCAAATTATGACTTACTTTCAGGTAGGAACCATAGTACTTGGTGATGTACGGACTGTCGCACTGACTGAGCACTGTGATCTCCTGCTGAATGTCCTCGATCTCATCCTCGGCTTCCTCCAGGTCAATCGTCTTAATGGCAACGACACTCTGAGTACGATTATCGATACCTTTGAAGACCTGAATATAGAATATAAGTGGGAGATTAAAACATGAGACGAAAGAACAGTAAAAACATAATACAAGAACAGCAGGACAAGAGACCTGACAAGAATTAGAACAGCAAGAGATAAGAGAATGGGAAAACAAATGTACTACAGTAATTACAGTAATGACACTAATGATCAACCAGGGCCCTTAGTATAAAAATGAAACGCACCTCTCCAAAAGATCCCTTTCCAATGCGATCTAGTTTAGTGAACAGCTCCTCTGGATCAATCTGAGTACTCTGAGAAAGAGGACAGAAAGAAAAGTTATATTCACTTAATAAATCAAATCCAAAAATAAAACTGCATTAAACTGAGTAAGAATTTGGTTTATAGTCACTGGTTTGAAAGATTATTATCATTATTGTTATGCGAAAGGCTCTCAAACTGAAAATATTAATGATTTTTTTTTTTTCATAGTAACCATGATGTTGACATGAATGTTTTGTTTTACTTTTTTTAAAGGTCTCATTCTAAGCTAATTCTAAATGATGGTCCTTTTATACTGGCAAATGTAGTTCTGAGAGCTTTGCAACCACACACGACAATCAATAACTTCCCTGAAAACACCTGTTGTACACAATTTGTCATATGCCCTCTGATAGATTTATCCATGCTCTGCAGTTAATAGGTTTTAGAGGGCCTTTTCCAAAATGGCTGCCTTTATGCACTTTCCAGTATTTTGGAGGATGGTTTTTTCCAACTTTGAAAAGGTTGGTGTAAGAATATCATTTGTGTTGTTACTGATATTTCAATATGAATATTGACCCATAATTTCTCCATACATTATTTGACAGTAAAATTGTGTTGACAAGTTGTCCACCAAATCAGATGCAGCAGGTATACACCGATCGGGCATAGCATTATGACCACTGACCGGTGAAGTGATTAACACTGATTATCTCTTCATCACGGCACCTGTTTGTAGACAGGATTTAATAGGCAGTGGCAGGGGCGTAACAGTACACACAAGTCACGGCTCGGTACATACCTCAGTGTGGGGGACACGGTTTGGTACGGGTTCGGTACAACAGGAAAAAAGCAACAAAAACTCACACATGTATAACTAGCTTTTTTCATTTGTTTTGAACAGTCACCAATTGACTGAAAAAACTAAAAACCACCTCCTGTTATAAAAGTAAAAAATAAAAGTAAAAAATAAAATAAAACATAAAAATGCATTAGGAAGGTTCTCAAACCATTAATTCAAAACAGCCCCCCCCCCATGCCGAAAACCAAAACACTGAAAGAAATTATTAGTACCATTGCATTTATGGTTATGACTGTGTACTAACCTCACAAAAATGAGGCATTGCAATTGCATACATTAATATTAATGTTTCAAAGAATAAATCAATTAAAAAAATTATGAAAATATTTATTTAGCACATTCCAACGATGCACAATATAAAATAAAATAAAATTCAAAATAAAATGTTTAACTTGACCCCACTCATGTGTATATTAAATAATAATGGAGCAGAAGCTTTTGCAGCTGGAAATCAGCACCGATCCACTGTGCTGCTAGACTGAGCATATTTGTTTTTATTTTTACTACGAAAAATGGGTGCACTGCACCTTTAGAAAAATAGCGCTGTCCCTTTAAGAAAGACGGTAGTCTTAATTGAAGTTGTGCATAGCAGTGGATGTGTGCCGCTGAACGGGCATGTCGAAATAAAAAGTGAAAAAAAAAAATAAATGAACGATTGTCTTGCTGTTTGTTTTGGAAATAAATGATTAGACTAACATTTTGACATTTTGTTTCCAATGGCATGCGATCTAGCTGCACTGCCTTCGCGATCTAACAGTCGATCGTGATCGACATATTGGGCACCCCTGCTGGGAAACTTTCTTGCTTGGATGTTTGGATTTCAGGAGATAAATTAAACCAGACATGAAGAAATTCTTTGCAGATGCACCCGTTTTGCAAATCGCTATCCATGGGTGTTTATATAACATTTATATAATACTTTATATATTGAAATACGTCCACACGGCAGACATGTTGGCCATTCCAGACAAGCCCGTGCTGACTGCGGTTTTTGCTTGCGTCATCACAACATCCTGTTTCGGCCGTGTTGTAAAAGTCTTTCGGGCGAAAACCGAAAAAGGAATTTTGGGCCATTTTCAGCCAAAAATTTTCGGTGGCCGAATATTTGGTGCATCCCCTAGTAGTCAGGTAGCAACTGGCAACTTTGGTAACTTCATTATAAGAAACTAACATTTTTTAATGTTGTATTACACAGTAAAATGTAAACAGTGAACATATTCTAACATTAGGAACATTGTCAAACAAGTCAAACAAATATTTCAAATAGTACCAAAACAGGAAATCTCTTGAAAATATTACAAAATAATTAATAAGTGTGTCTTATGTGAGTCTTTGTCTGGTACACCACTCGTGATTATCGCTGTTATGTTGCACAGGGACACCAAAGTGTTCCCACACTACTTTTCTTCTTCGTCTGTTTTCTTCTTCTGTAGGCAAATGATGTTAATTGGCAGCTTTTAGGCTCATTACCGTCGTGACACCCGTACCGTGACACCGCGGGACGAATATAAATACCGTTACACCCCTAGTATTCATCCACATTAGTGGAATTTTAGATATTTATGTGTGATTTTTCAATGTAACTTAATGTTGCTGATGTTCACTTGGTAATTATTGTCTTTTGTCTACCTCAGTCTTCACTTCACTTCACACCAGGTTATTCCATCAATGGATTTTTTTCCTCCTGATGGCATGAGCATATTCCTAGATGACAATGCCAAGATTCATCAGGCTCAGATTGTGAAAGAGTGGTTCAGGGAGCACGAGACATAATTTTCACACGTGGATTGGCCACCACAGAGTCCAGACCTTAATCCCATTTAGAATCTTTGGGATGTGCTGGAGAAGGCTTTGCGCACTGGTCAGACTGTCCCATCATCATTACAAGATCTTGGTGAAAAATGCAGCGAATGCGTGCCGTAATCAAAGCTAAAGGTGGTCCAACAAAATATTAGAGCATGTGACCTTTTCTTTTGGTGCCGACTTTTCTTTTGGCCAGGAAGTGTATATATTAAAAATACATTGATATTACACTTTCCCAGCAACTTATTTCCTCACAAGACTTTACGACAAGGCAGCCATGTTGTCACCACAGAGCAACATAAAGCTATCACACAGACACAAGCTGCCATAAAATACAGAAGGAAAGGAAGCCAGCATGGCGGTTAACAAGAACAGGAACTGAACACACTGGGCTGCCTGACCACACACCATCTCTGAGGGGTTACACTCGTTTCATAAACATCACTGCTGTGGTCGCATGAAGACGGTTGGTACTTTAATGGGGATATACTTAATTTGAAAGAATACATTTGTGCCTCTTCTATCTTCACTCTGAAACAGGGTAAATGTGGACTCATCAGACCACATGACCTTCTTCCATTGCTCCGGAGACCAATTTTTATACTCCCTAGCAAACTGAAGCATAGGCGCCGAAACCGTGGGTGCTCCGGTGCTCGAGCACCCATGGAAAATACTGAGCACCCATGTGTGCCAGACAGGTGGCATTGATTCTTAATTTCCCACGAAGCTGATCGCGTTTAGTTCAACCTTTCATCTCCAATCCTATCTGTATTTTTGAAGAGTGGGCTGTCCTGAAAAATAGCCTACTTTACGGCTTTAGTATCGAGTCTATGCGTGTGTGTTCGTGTCAGGCCGCTGTCCATTTGCTAAGGTTCTGAAATGCGAAACGGCTGTTTTTTGTTTGTTTTTTTAAAGGGCGTGCGCTCATGAGCACCCACGGAGGAAAACATAAATCGGCGCCTATGAACTGAAGCCTTTTTTTCTGGTTAGCCTCACTGATTAATGGTTTTCTTAAGGCTACACAGCTGTTCAGTCCCAATCCCTTGAGTTCCCTTCACATTGTACGTGTGGAAATGCTGTTACTTTCACTATTAAACATTGCCCTGAGTTCTGCTGTTGTTTTTCTTTGATTTGATTTCACCAAACATTTAATTTTCCGACCACATTTCTACCACGAAGACGATGGTTCCCCACTGTTCTTCCAGTTTTTAATAATGCATTGGACAGTTCTTGACCCAGTTTTAGAAGTTTCTACAATCTCCTTAGATGTTTTCTCTGCTTGATGCATGCCAATGATTTGACCCTTCTCAAACAGACTAACATCTTTTCCACGACCACAGGATGTGTCTTTTGACATGGTTGTTTAAGAAATGAGAAGCTAGTCAGTGCATCAGTTGGGGTTAAATAACTTGTTGCCAACTGAAAAATAATTACCCATGCAGCAACTATCCAATAGAAGGCTCGTACCTATTTGCTTAGTTAAATCCAGGTGGCGACTTTTTGCCAGGCATCATATTTGGACATTTAAAACTTTTGAATTTTATTGCACAGAACTGCATTTATTTTGAAAGCACGCATACATTATACATCAAAAGAGAATCTGGACCACCTTGTAAGGTTTCACTACACAGTTTAGTTTGCAGGAGTACTTTACAACATCTGGGCAGTGGTGAAGGTTTCCTCCATGTTTCATTCTTTTTGCTCTTTTCTTTCATTGTTGCGACTCACCAAACCAATGGTTGGCCACTGGATGGTGTTAGGGTGTTTGCCAGAGTCTGGGACCCTAATTATAGCAGGATGTCCCGCATTGACTCTAGTCTGACACAAATATTTCCGCAACAACATGATAATCTAGAATGAATAAACTGTAGACCAGCTGATCAGTATGATTCAGGAGTGTCCAGCTCTGTATAATGGTTTGCAGTTTTTCCTAGCTTTCTACACTCCCAGCTAATAGCAGCTCTACCTAGCTTCCTAGCTTTCCAGCTGATAGCAGCTCTTCCTACATTCCTAGCCTCCTAGCTGAGAGTAGCTCATCTTAGCTTCGCGACATTGATGCTTCTGCTGGATTTGATGTACACTCACTGCATGAGAGGAGTTTCTTGCTTTAGTAATGGCAGTCATCTTGCTATCTGTCTAAGACGCAACGTCCTGTTTTATTGCGTATCTGTATGATGTTGATGGTTTCTATAGCAGTGGTGTCATAACAATCTTATTAAGAGGTGTTTTGAATAAGGTTGGAGGGCATTGAAGGCTTAGTGGAAAATGCATGGCCTGCCACTGAACAAATGTATCTGATGTGTTAAAGCAGACATGTGAAACTCAATGCCAAAATAATATTTTTATAAAAATCTGAATTGGCCCACAGGTATTTTGCATTGTGCGTCCTTTTGACATCAGTCAAGTATGTCAATCAGCTCTCCCTCTCTCGCTCTGGACAAACTCATTGGTGTCTCATGGTTGCCTTGGCAACTGTTCAGCATATCGGTAGAGCACAGCAGCGCGGTGCCAGAAGCTACATCAGTCCATACGGTTGACCCATAAAAGGTCAAGGCACAATGACAACACCACTACAGCTAAATACTAGGGATGCACTGAAATGAAAATTCTTGGCCAAAATTTAATTAAATAAAATTCTGGTGTTGGCGAAATTTTAGCAAGTGTAGAGTTAATTCTACTCTTTGGAGAGTTAAATGTATTAATATATAACTCTCTGAGGACAAATAGTTGCTGTTAAAATAGAGTGTCAGAATGGAGTGTCAATGCAACACATTTAACTCTCTTAATTTCTACGATGAGCTCTGAACCTGGATATAACACCTAAGGGTACGTTCACACTAAGCGTCTTTTTTGCAGCTGCCAGCGTCTGTTTTACATTATAACCCTATGGAGTAGACCGTTTTTTCAAAAAAGTTGCCGGCTTCTTTTAAAACGCGACTGCAACCGTCTTTTTTCTGCAGCTCGAAGTTGAGAAATGTTCAACTTCTAGCGGAAAAACGCCATACGTCATGCTGTCTTTTTTTACAGCTGACCAATCACAAGCGTTTTAATGAGACCTGTGGTTACCCATGACAACGAGAAAAAATGGAGACGGTGCCGGTCGAGAGACTCGTCGTTTTAGTGTCAGAACGCAACGAATTATTTGACATGACATCTAAATTATACCATAACATTCAACACAAAGAAGCAGTGTGGCGCCAGATTGGACTACTCCTCGGGATTTCAGGTATGTACTCCACAAACCGACCACTACTCAAACGGAGTTCACGAACTAAATTTCCCGTATTATGTCATCTACCCATATACGTTTAGGAGGATAAACGTTTTCCTCCTCGTCAAACAAAGCAATAGCTAACGCCAATTTTCTCTTCCGCGACATTTTGTATCCGTTGTACTTTGTATCCACTTTGTATCCGCGACGTAACGTTGCTTTAAATCGCAAAAGACGCTTCCGGCAAAAAAAGACGCTTCCGGCTGCTTTTTGGAAAAACGCTGGCAGATTTTTTTTTTAAGTGAAAAAAACGGTCTGCACAACTTCTTTTGTCAAAAAAAGACGCTACGTGTGAACGTACCCTAAGGTGTTAATTTATAAACTCCGCCCATTTATTATACCCGCACCTGGACAGTCATCCTGACAACTACCAGCTGATTGTCACTGATGAGAAAACGTTGTTTGGTGAGTAAATGTGCTTCACTTTGTGTATAATGTTATGTTTGACGTAAATATTGACTCAGGCCGGGTTTTTGTAAAGCGTCTTGAGACGATTTGTATTGTTATTGACGCTGTATAAATAAAATTGAATTGAATTGAATTAATCTCGTATGCGGCATCATGCCCCGTACAGCGCTGTGTCTGAACAACAAGCTAACGCTAATGCTAACATTTGAGTTTATACGTATGCTACAGTCAGTAAATGCTAATTCATGTTCAGTTACAAGGTTAACATAAGTAGGCTATTTCAGTTGTTACAGCTGACCAAGTAGACAAAGACTATAACTGCGGTGGTGTTAACATGCGTGTCGGTTAGCATTAAGTTTGACCCTATGCTAACGAAGAGCAAGCGTTTCACATGAAGTCCAAAAACTCTGTATTAGTCATTTGACTATATTTCTCTTTTAATTCAACTTTTTTTGTGTGTTTGTTTGTGTTTGTATGCGTTTCTTTAGCCAGGAACTCTACTGTGACCCTGAGGCAGTTCAACACCTGCTGTAGGAGCTACAGGACTAATTCTCTCCTTCACCCTGATGTCTGGGAACAAAGTATCTGGAAAGTTTGATGTGGCATTTAATGTGTTGTTACATGCATTTTAAAATAAATGTTTTAAGCTTAACATGGCCTCTTTATTTCATCATAGTTAATTTTACTCATAATATGTAACTGAAAACAATATTTACACCATACAGTGTAAATATGGAGGTGGAACACCTGTAGTAGTTAACAACTGACACTATGAGATAGCTGATATCTAACACTATACGCTAGCGTTGAGAAGTGTTAAATTTTAACTCTAAGAAGAGTCAATAATGACACTTAGGGAGTGTTAACATACCAACACTTCAAAAAGAGTCAAATTAACACTCTGTGGTGTGGACCCTTGGGTCTTTTGTCATGGCTTATGAGCCAGGTCGTGACAACCCATATAGACACTTTAAAAGTGTTGAGATTAACTCTGATGGTGTTGATTTGGGTATGCTGAATTGCAGAAAGAAATTATTACGTCAACAAAATCCCACATCTTTTACGACAGAGAACGGCTGATCATCTAAGGCAGGGATTCCCAAAGTGTGGTGGGGGTGCGCGAGCTGCCTCTAGGGGCGTGCGAGATGAAAAATGTAATGCCGGAGAAGAAGTTATCTTCTTCTACGTACCGTATATGCGCACCTAGCTGAGCTACCTGCACCGCTCTTGAAAATCCTCAGATGAGTATTCAGTGCATCCCTACTAAATACCAGTTGATTAACATACAGTGGGGAAAATAAGTATTTGATACACCGCCGATTATTTTATTGCATGAAATAAGTATTTGATCCCCTAACAACCAGCATGGATTCTGGCTCTCACAGACCTGTTAGTTTGTCTTTAAGAAGCCCTCCTATCCTCCACTCGTTACCTGTGTTAACTGCACCAGTTTGAACTCATTATCTGTATAAAAGACACCTGTCCACACACACAATCGATCACACTCCAACTGCTCCACCATGGCCCAGACCATAGAGCTTCTAAGGACACCAGAGACAAAATTGTAGACCTGCACATGGCTGGGATAGGCTACAGGACAATAGGGAAGCAGCTTGGTGAGAAGGCAACAACTGTGGTGCAATTATTAGAAAATGGAAGGGACTCAAGATGACTGTCAGTCTCCCTCGGACTGGGGCTCCATGCAAGATCTCGCCTCGTGGAGTGTCAATGATCATGAGAAAGGTGAGGGATCAGCCCAGAACTACAAAGGAGGACCTGGTCTATGACCTGAAGAGAGCTGGGACCACAGTCTCAATGGTTACCATTAGTAACACACTACGCTGCCATGGATTAAAATCCTGCAGCACATGCAAGGTCCTCCTGCTCAAGCCAGCACATGTCCAGGCCCATCTGAAGTTTGCCAATGGCCATCTGGATGATCCATAGGAGGTATGGGAGAAGGTCATGTGGTCAGATGAGACCAAAAGTTAACTTTTTGGTATAAACTCCACTCGCTGTGTTTGGAGGAAAAAGAAGGATGAGTACAATCCCATCAACACCATCCCAACTGTGAAGCATGGGGGTAGAAACATAATTTTTTGGGGGTAGTTTTCTGCAAAAGGACCAGGACGAGTGCACCGTATGGAGGAGAGGATGGATGGGGCCATGTATTGCGAGATTTTGGGCAACAACCTCCTTCTCTCAGTAAGAGCATTGAAGATGGGTCGTGGGTGGGTCTCCCAGCATGACAATGACCTGAAACACACAGCCATGGCAACTAAGGAGTGGCTCCGTAAGAAGCATTTCAAGGTCCTGGAGTGGCCTAGTCAGTATCTAGACTTAAACCCAATAGAAAATCTTTGGAGGGAGATGAAACTCTGTGTTGCCCAGCTACAGCCTCAAAAACTGAAAGATCTGGAGGAGATCTGTATGGAGGAGTGGCACAAAATCCCTGCTGCAGTGTGTGCAAACCTGGTCAAGAACTATAGGAAACATTTGATCTCTGTAATTGGATCTGTACTAAATATTAAGTTCTGTTTTTCTAGTGTATCAAATACTTATTTCATACAATAATGTAAATTAATTATTTAAAAATCATACAATGTGATTTTCTGGATTTTTATTTTAGATTCTGTCTCTCACAGTTGAAGTGTACCTATGATGAAAATTACAGACCTCTCCATTCTTTATAAGGGGGGAAACTTGCAAAATCTGCGGTGTATCAAATACTTATTTTCCCCACTACATACATACTAACATACAGACACACTGAAAGTGTCTGTTAGCCAAATAACAACAGCATGTTTGACACGGCATTAGCATGCTAACTTAGTCCCGTGGTTAGCTCCGCTCTCCACCATGTAGTAACCACCACATTAGTACTCCTTTTTTTATTATATTTTTTCATCTCTTACACACACCATGTATTTTTAGTATCCCATGGTTACAGAACTTTTAATGGATAACAACATTGGTAGTGTCGTGTATATGAGAGATCAGCTGTTTGACTTCATTAAAGTCAGAGCGGACAGAGACACCAAGGCAAGTGGGAAAAGAAAAGGTGTTGGGCTCGGACTGTTAATTAACACTAGGTGGTGTAAACCAGGGCATGTAACGGTGAAGACGACCATTTGCTGCCGTGATATAGAACCTTTAGCCATGAGTTCTCACACACCATTGCTGTGTGTGTTTACATACCCCCACGAGCAGATGCTGATGTTGCCTGTGACATCACCCACACAACTGTCACCAGACAGGAAATCAGACAACAATCTGATCATGATCCAACCTCAATACAAGCCACTGGTTGCAAGGCAACCCACCACTAAATGCTTCCTCAGGAAAGCCTGAGGCAGAGATGGCTTTGAAGGACTGCTTTCAGTCCACTAACTGAGGTGTACTACAGGTGGCTTGCAGTGAGGACTTGGAGGGGCTCAGATAATTGATCCCCCCCACGCCTCCCCCTAGTAACACCAGACTTAATAGCGCCTAACCCTCATCATCACCTTCCACAGTCACTGCTGCACACAAGCGGCTTGTAGCCACCCCTCACACCACCACCATCACCATCACTTCGTCTCAGGTGAGCAGACAGCTAAGGATGCTCTGTCCCAGTAAAGCTGCCGGCCCAGACAGTGTCCCTACAATTACTCAGGGCCTGTGCTTCTGAGCTGGGAGCCCCTTCAGCATGAAATCAACCTGAGCTTACACCTTTGGAGGGTCCCGTTGCAGTGGAAGACATCATGCATCATCCCTGAACCCAAAGGAGCTACAACTGAGGGAAATGAACGACTATAGACCTGTCGCCCACATCAGGCCCCAGGTCCACCACGCTCTAGACCCATTGCAGTTTGCGTACCAAGAAAAAGTGGGGGTGGAGGAAGCCATCCTCTACCTGCCAGACTCTCTCATAATTGGACTAAGGGGAATGCTGCTGTGAGGATCACATTTTTTGACTTTTCCAGCGTATTCAACACCATCCAGCCCCTGTTGCTGGGAGACAAGCTAATAGAGATAGGAGTGGACTCGCAACTCCTTTATTCTACAGCGGACTATTTCAGGCCTCAGTGTGTCAGGTTGGGGAACTGCACGGGCATAACTATCGTCAGCAGGGAAACACCCCATAATGACAATGTGAAAAGCACCACAGTAAAGTAAGTAAAGTGAAATGCTTTATTTTGTCAGTATACAATGTACAACGAAATTACATGGTTACTGTGGGCCAACCTGACCTGGTGCCTAGCACCCATGTTTTTGATGACAGTGGGAGGAAACCAGAGTTCCCGGAGGAAACATGAAGAGAACATGTAAACTGAAAGAGAACATGTAAATTTGCCACAGGGATTCAAACCAAGGACCTTCTTGCTGTGAGACACCAGCGCTAACCACAGTTCCACCATGCTGCAGGCGACTGCGCTCTCCTCTGTCCTATTCACCCTGTACACCCCAGACTTCATGTAAAACACTGAGTCATGTCATATGCAGAAGTTCTCAGATGAAACTGCGATTGTGGGGTGTATCAGGGATGGACAAGAACAGGAGTACTAAGGATTGGTGGACTGCTGCAGAGATGGTTGTCCTTCTTGAAGGTTCTCTCTCCACAGAGTAATGCTGGAGCTCTGACAGAGTGACCATCGGGTTCTTGGTCACTTCTCTGACTAGGGCCCTTCTCTCCTGATCGCTCAGTTTAGATGACCAGCCAGCTCTAGGAAGAGTCCTGGTGGTTGTGAACTTCTTCCATTTACGGATGATGAAGGGACCTTTGGAACTTTTGGGACCTTTAAAGCAGCAGGAATGTGCCTCAAGACAATCGTGTCTCTGAGGTCTACAGACAATTCCTTTGACTGCATGCTTGGTTTGTGCTCTGACATGCACTGTCAGCTGTGGAACCTTACATAGACTAGTGTAGGAGTCTCAAACTCAAATTACCTGGGGGCCGCAGGAGGCAGAGTCTGGGTGAGGCTGGGCCGCATCAGGTATTCCACAAAAAAAGTTTTGTTAAAAAATCTAATCTTCTCAAACGTCATTACTAACAGTTCTTTAACTTCAATGGGTTCTTCTGAACATGAACTGTCCTGAAGATGAATGGAATATTGAAGAACATGTACGTAATTTCCGCAATTCGCGTCATTTCCACTTTTTCTTCCAGCAACAGCACGGTGGATAAGTTGCCTTTTTTTGCGCTTGATGTTCATGTCTTTTATTTATATAATTTTCCCACGATATAGCGAAATTTCCGCGATACAGAATTACATATGTATGAATTAAAAACCCGCGAAGTAGCTAGTCTGCGAAAAGTGAACCGCGAAGTGGCGAGGGAACACTGTAATGGATTCAGCGGTAAATCCTAGCCAACACCAGTGTTCTGATGACTATATAACCGAGGTGGGTAGGCTCCAGGCTGAAGCCTGACTCCTAAGCGGGATGGTGGGCTGAGTGGCCCCATCAGAGGTCTACTCCCCTCGGTGACATTGTCAACAGAACATCTGTGTTGGTCGTTAATCTAATCCTTAATTTGCAGATTCATCATGATAACAAATCATCCGCATGGATAGTGGTGATCATATCGCAGTCAACTTTCAAACAAATCAGCCCATTTCAACTGATGGAAAAACATAATACAATCCGTATGACGCTGAATCCAACACGGCAACATTTACTTCGTCCAACTCGAAGTCAGACATGCTCATTTCATACACAGTAAGAAGCAGTAATTCTATGATGGCTATGCAGTGTTACAAGGGTGCCTCCATAGTTGTTGTGAAATGTTTCTCTGCTTGCACAAAAAAGGAACCTTCCACACACAACGCGATAAAGTGCCATTCATATAAAACTTGTGGGCCGCATTAACATTAAACTTTCATATCGTCCTACAGGCCACAAAATATTGGGCCGCAATTGGCCCGCGGGCCGCAAGATTCAGACCTATGGACTAGTGTGTGCCTTTCCAAATCATGTCCAATCAACTCAATTTACCACAGGTGGACTTCAATTAAGCTTTAGAAACATCTAAAGGATGATCAGTGGAAGACACCTGAGCTCAATTTTGAGCTTCATGGCAAAGGCTGTGAATACTTATGTTCAATTGATTCCTTAGAATTCCTAAGAAATGACACTGCAATGCGGTGAGTGCGCCCAACTTTAGACAACAACATAGGGAGCTGGACGGGATTTGGGAGTCTTTCTCTCCTGATTTTGCGGGACAGGATTTTTGTTGGGGGGCAGTCACGTGATCGGGATATGACGGGAGTATTTTTGTGGGCTTGGGATGGGAGCGACAATTGATTCCCGTGTCACTAGTGCAAAATCTGATTTGGTGCCAAAACATAAATCATCTTCCATTATTTGGAGGTATTTTGGATTTAAAAATGATGATGTAAACCAGAGCGAGGTGTTGTGCTGGTCGCTTGGCGAAAATTGCGACGAAGCAAGATAGCACAAGAAACATGTTTCACCACATGAAACAACACCATCACGTGCTGCACGAAGAGTGTATCGTGAGAAACACCGGGGACTTTCAGTCATCCCAAAAGAAGCCCAATCAAAGTTTGATTGCTGATGCGTTCAGTAGCGTTACACCGTATTAGTCGACGTCCACCAGACATAAACACATTACAGACGCTATAACATACCACATTGCAAAAGACATGGTACCCATGTACACAGTCTCGAAAGAGGGCTTTTAAAAAAATGGTATCGATATCGAGATATCTGGCGTAATTATCGAGATATGAAATTTTGTCCATATCGTTCAGCCCTACGCTGTGAATACTTTCGGGATGCACTGTATCTACTTACCTTACGGGGCAGCTAATAGATAGATAAAATCTATTTTTTTCTGTATACCTGCCATATTTCACAGGCAAGACCAGTTCAAGTTAATGTTTCACTGTCAGTCAGGTTAGACACGCAATCTGGGAATTTCAATTTTATTTGATTAGAAACAGGAAATCTAGGAGAATTACATAACTGAAAACAAGTGTACACTTTCCAGATCGAAAACTGAACACTAAATGTCTCAGATTACGTAGAACGTTTAGATTACATTGTTCATTGTGACAAAGACTGTGCTATAAATTTGCAAGCCCTAACCACGTTTCCTTCAAGGAAATACATTCTATATTGTTAAATGGCTACCAATTAGGCTACAGTTACATTACATACTGTACATCCATTAAGCTGAGGAGCCAGCAGGATCATTTGCTGCTCAATATAATTTATGGTCTGCAGTTATTCTCTGTGGGTGCTACCTTCAAACTGGAAAGTATCTGCCAATTATAAATACACCTTAAATACTCCATCCCCAACTATCCATTCCCCAACAGTGTTCTGTATATGAACAACATGCTGAGTTTGATCTATGAACCTGCCATACAGGGCTACACTATCAAAAGCATTTATACCTGTTAGGGATGCTGGATCGGTATCGGGTTTCAGCCAAGCCCCATCATTTGTGTATTTGCCTTGTCATAAAGTAAAACCACCTTCCTGTAGCAGCACAACGTCTTATTCTTCTTCTGTTTTAGTGGCGGTTGGCTAGTTTTAAAGCCCCCAAAAAAACAAAGAAGAAGAAGAATCATTATCATGACTAAACATGTCTGCTGTGTGGAAGAGCTTTACTCACTTTAGTCATCCAGACAGTAATTTGTGGATGTGGAGATTATCATTCAATACTACCAACTTGTTGTGATACCTACAAATCACAAACTGAATCCATGGAGTTCACTCAGGAGAAGGCAGCACCAAAACAACAACAAACACTGAACGATGCGTTTAAAAGAAAAGTTTCCTGGACACAGCGTCAAGGAGAAAAAAATGACCAGCCATTTTCTGGAGTACAGAACACAGGTTTTCTGGAGTCAAGGTGCCCACACTTTTTTGGCTCAAGAGCCACTTTTACAATGACCAAGTCAAAACGATCTACCCATATATATATATATATTTACACACACACACTACCGGTCAAAAGTTTTAGTTTTTTTCTGGTGATACTAATTCCTAAAGGTGTTCCAACTTTTCTTGATTACTTACAACCCCCTCTGTCCGCATAAAAGCAGTGTTGGAACACACTGTGGTACCACACCCTCATGAGCATCAGGTGAAGAGTATTGTACTGCAGAAAGTAGTGTGTTGCTACAAAAATGGCAAGAAAAAGGCAATTAACAATGAAAGAGAGACAGACCATCATAACACTTAAAAAAGTAGGTCTTTCCTACAGGGAAATTGCAAAGAAAGTCAAGGTGTCAGTGAGTACAGTTTTCTTCACCATCAAAAGGCACTCAGAAACTGGGGGAAACTCTGACAGGAAGAGGTCTGGCAGACCCAAAGCCACAACTGAATCAGAGTTTCTGAGAGTTAACAGCTTGCGTGATAGGCGGCCCACAGGACAACAGCTTCAAGCACAGCTTAATAGTGGTCGTAGTAAACAAGTCTCAGTTTCATCTATGAAGAGAAGACTTCGAGCTGCAGGTTTGACAGGACGAGTTGCAGCAAGAAAGCCATTGGTAAGATGTCAGAATAAGACAAAGAGGCTTGTCTGGGCTATGAAACACCGCCATTGGACTACTGAAGACTGGAAGAAGGTATTATGAATCAAAATTTCAAATCTTCGGTTCATCACGCAGGATCTTTATATGCCGTCGAGTAGGCGAGAGGATGGTTCCACAGTGTGTGACATCAACTGTCAAACATGGAGGAGGAAGTGTGATGGTTTGGGGCTGTTTTGCTGGATCCAGGGTCGGTGACTTGTACAGAGTAAGAGGCACCCTGAACCAAAATGGCTACCACAGCATTCTGTAGCCCAATGCAATACCCTCTGGTATGCGCCTAGTTGGTCAGAGGTTCATCCTACAGCAAGATAATGACCCAAAACACAAGTCCAAGCTATGCCAGAACTACCTCAGGAAAAAAGAACAAGATGGTAAGCTTGAAAACATGGAGTGGCCAGCACAGTCTCCAGACTTAAACCCCATCGAGCTGGTTTGGGATGAACTGGACAGAAGAGTGAAAGCCAAGCAACCTACAAGAGCCAAACATTTATGGGAACTTCTGCAACAGACTTGGGAAGAACTTTCTGAAGAATATTTGATTTCTATTGTAGAAATAATGCCACAAGTGTGTTCAGCTGTTATATCTGCCAAACGTGGCTACTTTGATGAGTCAAAAGTTTAGAATACATTTTGGTCTATAAACTGATTCCATGATTTCTTTTTCAATTCAAATTGCTTATTTGTTCTATGCTTTCATTTCAGAGTGCAATGAGACACTAAACTGAATAATTTTCAGTAAAAAACTGGAAAAAGTGTGGTGTTCTAAAACTTTTGACCGGTAGTGTATATAAAAACAAAAAAAACGTCCTTCTCACCCTCCTCTTGGGGTGGTATCTGTGTCATCCTCAAGCTCGGGTCCTCTACCAGAGGCTTGGGAGTTTGAGGGTTCTGCGCAGTATCTACTACCACGGGGACCACGCTCGCCTTGACCTTCCACATCTGTTCCAGCTGTTCTTTCAACCCTTGGTACTTTTCAACCTTTTCGTGTTCCTTCTTTCTGATGTTGGCGTCTGCTGGTATCGCCACATCTATCACCACCGCCTTCTTCTGCTCTTTGTCTACCACCACTATGTCCGGCTGGTGAGCCAGGACCCATTTGTCAGTCTGGAAGCTGAAGTCCCACGGCACCTTGGCCCTGTTGTTCTCAGCCACCTTCTGTGGTGCGGGATTTGGGTCCTTCTATAAACAGAGTAATGTGGTGTACACTGTTCAGTGCAGTGAGGAGTGTACAGATTTATACATTGGGGAAGCCAAACAACCCATCCATAAACGCATGTACCAACACAGGAGAGCCAGCTCATCAGGAAACGATTCAGCGGTCCACCTACACCTGAAGGACAAAGGACACTCCTTTGAAGATAACAATGTCCAAATCTTAGCCAGAGAAGACAGATGGTTTGAAAGAGGAGTAAAGGAAGCCATCTATGTCAGACTGGAAAAACCTTCACTAAACAGTGGAGGTGGACTGAGATTTAATCTGCCATCTATTTACAATACAGTTTTAACTTTCCTATTTAAACCTCAGACTTCCCACCAGTCCCATAGAACTGAAGAAGCTGCTCGGATGAGTGGTGAAACGTCTTCTCAAAAAACTCTACAAGTCCAGTTGCCTTTCTTGAAGCTTTGTTGGATATACCATGACCTGGATGACTGAGAATGTTCACAGACATGTGTGTGTGTGTGTGTGTGTGTGTGTGTGTGTGTGTACACACATAATTGTTGCTACAGTGTTAAAAGCTTTAGAAAAATAGCGCTGTCTCTTTAAGAAAGACGGTTGTCTTGCTGTTTGTTTTGGAGGTGCAACAGATAAATGTTTTAGATTAACAGCTAAAACATTTTTTTACAATGGCACGCGATCCACCCGCACTGCCTTCACGATCTACCGGTCGATCGCGATTGATGTAATGGGCACCCCTGGATTACACAGTACTGAATATTGAAATTGCAGAGAACATAGACCTCTGAGTGGATGGTTTGTAGGAGGCTGAACAAAGAAGAACTTTTTATGCTTGTATGGGTGCTGAGAGATGAGGACAAGGAAATGCATCAGGGACCAATCACAGTTGTTAGGGTTTGCATTGCCGCAACGTGTAGTTACATTTCTTGGGAGGTGCATGTCAGGTTGTAGAAGTAACATTCGACTATAAAGCTTTAATATATATAAAATGAGTAGATGTGCGGTTGCTGCCAGACACCTCTGTCTAGTGTTCACTCTTCTAAAAACACACTGGGTAATCTGCTTGGTTATATAATTATAAGTTAGTTGTATCAGTCCGTTGACCTTGACAGTTTGAGGCATTACCTAAAAATAATACCAGAAACACAAATGACAGTAGGTGCAGTAAAGAGGAACTTGTAGTCATGATCTTGCATGACTGAACTAACCACTGGTGCTTTTTTTTTTTATTCTAGCAGATACATTCTGAGTAGTCCCTATAACTGACTGAAATTTCTGATAAAATTTTTATCAAACCAGAAATAACATAGCATTGGTATTTGGTAACTGTATCATCCAATTAATCACCCAATCAATCTCCAATCAATCCAGAAAAGATTGGAGATTACTACGATAAATCTAACCTCATTTCCAGTTACTCTAAAATTACAACAGTGGTAAAGAGACACACCCGAGTTTTATAGCTGTGGGTGAAATGACAGCCAAGATACGAGTTAAAATCAGATTAAAGCTACACATATAAAGAAGCAAGGTGAGAGAGCATGGTTTGGTTTTCAAGGTTAGTGAACTCTGGCCGGTCTGTGGAAACATTGAAATATTCAGCTGCCCAGAAAAACTTGGCCAAAGCTGTGGAAAGTCTGTGTTCGAGTCCATGTTTTTACTAAGAAGTCCAAGTATCCAAACAAAAAAAGGTCTGTGTGTAGAGGTCAAGGGTCACAGCTGCTGACCTTTGACCTTTGTAGAGCTACATCATGTGAGAATCCCAGCAATCCATCATTTCCCTGTTTCTTCTAAAACAAGACATGTTGAATCGTCCAACACTGAGCTAAGACCTTTACAAATATATTCTCAAGAAAGATTTAAAAACCTCAGGTCCATTCAAAGCTAATCCTGCCTGTTAGCTAAACTTAGCACAAATATTGCTAACCTGGTGGTTATGTCTTTAATACATTCATTATTGTTTGGTGTAGCACTCCATAAACAACCCAAACTAAAAAAAACTTTTATTTTCTATCACATAAAACACACAAAAAGATCAACGTCTCATAATTAAGACAGCCAGACTTAAACAAAAAGTAGAATCAGCCAGGGATTATACGAAGTTGTGTGGACTGTGTCAAGGCTTCATTCCATTCAATTCCACATCAATGCTGCTCTACCTAATGAGCATCCTGAAAATTAGGGCTGAACGATTAATTGCATTTGCGATTATATCGCGATATGATAAAAATTACGTCACGTGACGCGAGCGACGCGGATGATAAACGTCTGACCTGGACGATGTCTCTGAGCGGTGTGCGCACCCGCGACGGACGGCTTGTTTACCTGTAATTTGCTACTACTAGTTTTTTTTGCAACATGGCTGAATATTTGTCTGACTCTGAGGTTGTGGACGAACCATAGCGGTAGCAAATTACTGGTAAACAAGCCGACCGTCGCGGCTGCGCGTGCCGCTCAGAGGTCAGAAGACATTATCCGGGATGATGTTAACACGTAACTCCGGACTCAACGGGGAATAGCACTAGCGTATCATAACAAAGTATTGGCGAAATGAACGAGTTTCGCTGCAGATAATGCGTTATTTAGAGGCTGCATTTCGATGCCCTGGCCACTCCCGCTATATGGATATACGCTGATCTAATTATCTCCTGAACAAGTGCAAACATAAGTGATATTGGTGAGTAAACGATATTTTATGCTAGAAATAAGGTCCAGGTTGTAAAAAACAGTAGTTTCCCTTTAAATGCACAGTGGCCACAGATGTTTCTGTAATGAGCTGTTAAATAAAAATGTCATTTATTTCAAGTCATACATCTTTTAATTTAATTCTAACAAATAGGCCCAGCCTATGGGAAAGAACATTTTACACTAAATGTATCTAATATTGTGTTGTTCATATTTAAATCATTCATTATGTTTTGTTGGGAAATAAAAGAGGATAAAATAAAAAATAAATAAAAAATCGCATATTGGGGAAAAAAATCGCAATTAGATTATTTTCCCAAATCGTTCAGCCCTACTGAAAATAAGGCTTCATTCAACTGTAAAAATTAGGGGACTTCTTTAACAGAGACTGACTAAAATGGTGCCTGCTTGGGATGCACCTTGAACATTCCTGGCCAAAACCGAAAATGGAGAAATCGAGGTTGAAAACCGAAAAAAGAAAGAAAAAAAAAAAAAACGAAAGAAATTATTATGACAATAATTAGTAGTACCATTGCATTTATGGCTATGACTGTGTACTAACCTCACTAACATCAAGGCATTGCAATTCCATAAATGAATAGTAAGGTTTCAAAGAATAAATCGATTACAAAATTATGAAAATATTTCTTTAGCACATTCCAACAATGCACAATATAAAATTAAATTAAATTAAAAAAAATTTTTTTAACTTGATCCCACTCATGTGTACATTACATAATTATGGAGCTGAGCATTTCTGTTATTATTTTTATTAAGAAAAATTGGTGCACTGCACCTGTAGAAAAATAGTGATGTCCCTTTAAGAATTGCAAACAAAAAAAACAAAAAGGTGAATGTTTGTCTTGCTGTTTGTTTTGGCGGTGCAGCAGATAAATGATTAGACTAACATGTAAAACAGTTTTTTTCCAATGGCACGCGATCTACCTGCACTGCCTTCGCAATCTACCAGTCAACGTATTGGACACCCCTGCGCAGACATGCCCGTGCAGGCCGCGGTTGTTGCTTGCATCATCACAACATCCTGTTTCGGCCGTGTTGTTTCGGTGCTAAAAGTCTCTCAGTGGCCCGAATATTCGATGCATCCCTAGTGCCTACAATATCAGCACGGCTGCTACAGATGAGCATTTCGCTCAATCTCAAAACAAGAACAACAAACTTGTAAATGCTAATAAGTACTTTGGTAATGCTACTTTCTTGCACAATTGCAAGTTAATAGTGTTTAGTGCTGCAACAAACTATTTTTTCAATCGTTTTTTTCCTGTCAGTTATTTTTTTCAATTAATGTGTTGACCAAATAGTCAATTAATGCTTTGCTGGTGCCGTGCTAACAATCAGCATCAAAATTAGCATCTTCTCTCGAGTCTTGGTCAAGTTTTAAAAACTGATAAGGATACAAGGACTCTCAGGCTCTGACCACCAACCAACAATCTGACTAAATTCAGTGGCTCAGCTACAATGGGAAGCACTTACTGGTCATATTTCCACCCTTTGCAGGATAAAAATACCGTAAATTCCGGACTATAAGCCGCTACTTTTGTCACTTGCTTTGGACCCTGCGGTTTATACAACGGTGGATGGATTTTTACAGCTAACGGTCACCAGGGGCGCACTATCATGTCATAGACGATGACACGAGGATTAAGAACTGACTTTTCTGGTATAGTAGGCTGGTTATTTTGATACAGTAAACGGCCGTGTTACTGCACCTTTACTGCTGTGTTGGCTGTTTTCGAAAAAGATGCTGGTTATTTTGTTGAGCAGCCGGGTTACTGCACTTTTGCTGCCGTGTTACAGGCAAGCACTTTTACAAACAAATTAAATTTAGCCATTTAACGTTATTGCCTCGTCAAGCGTTAAGCGCACTACTACGGTAGGCCTACTATGACTGCAGGAAGTGCGCTAAGAGCGCACCGTTGTATTATTTGTGCACTGCACAAATGTGTTTGATCGAAAGATTTATGTTTGTCAAATGTAAATAAATGAGACGCTTTGCGTTTCCAAACAGTCATTTCTGTCCCGACAATCCCCTCCGTGGTAGAAGAAACCCTTACGGTAATTAAACATTAAAACACCAGCGGTTTATAGTCGGGTGCGGCTTATAGTCGGGTGCGGCTTATATATGGAACAATCTGTAGTTTCCCCAAAATTTAGCTGGTGCGGCTTATATTCAGGTGCGCCTTATAGTCCGGAAAATACGGCAGTTCAGACAATAAACACCTGTCAAGTGTCTGGGTCTCGGTTTAGTGAATTTCCTTACTTTTGTATTCTATGAAATTCAACATATTTATACAGTCAACATTATTGATGGTGTCAAACATCATTGCAGCCGTAGACCAAGCACACAATACAATACAACAATAGGCCGCAAATTGGCTGTAATGTGTATTAATAATACAAGTGCGTTCCTCAATACAATCTAGCTACTGAGGTAAATCATACTCAACCTTACCAATGGTAATTAATGGCAGAATATAGCAAACAACACCTTTCCAATTTAGGCCTACACAGTGTAAGACTTATACTGAATTGTCACAACATGGTCAATGGTATTTACTTCTCCCGTCAGTGATTTTAATGTTGTGGCTGATTGATCGGTGAGGAGGGATATTATGAAGTGATTTCACAGTTTGTTATGTTGGAATTTTTTGGTTGTTTTAAAAATTAAAGGAGAATTACCGTTCTTTGGCTAACATTGCTAGTGCTATTCTCCGTCAAGTCCGAAGTTACCTGTTATCATCATCCGGGGTGATGTCATCTTTCTGAGTGCCGCACTCACCCACGACGGTCGGCTTGTTTACCTGTAGTATGCTACTGCTAGTTTTTTGCAACATGGCTGAATATTTTTCCAATTCCCAGGCTGTGGATGACGACTTTGTTTATAATGGACATCCTTACCATTTTGAGCCAGATTATTCAGATGAGGAGCTCGTTGAAAGGAGGATGCGGAGGCAGAGAGAGGAACAGCTGGACAAAGAACAACAAACCGCTGCACGTTCGCAAATAGATAACAGGTAACTCTGGGCTCAATTTGGACAGCACTAGTGTATCATAACAAAATATTGGTGAAATGAACAAGTTTCGCGGCAGATAATGCTTTATTTAGAGGCTGCGTTTCGGTGCACCAGTCACTCCCACTATATGGATGGCCCCTGTGCCATTATGAAGTTTGTGTTTACAAGCCCTAATCAAGAAAAATGTGAATACCCACAGACACATTAACAGGGAAGGGTAAAAATAGTCTAGGATGATTCAGACTGCAGAAAAACTTACTCACCCTCACAAGCAGCTGGCTGCTGATTATTTCTCACCCAGAAACATACGAGTCCCTTTAGGTCTGGTGAAGCCTGCGATTACATGACTGTGAGAACTGGAGCTGAGTAAAGGTGGAGCCACGAAAATTACAAAGAGCAGAGGAAGATGTGGACACGCCCTAGTGTTTGAATGAGGCCATCTCCCTCGACACGCCTGTGACTGACTTCTCCGCTATGAGTGCCACACTGCTAACACCCTGCAGCTCATGCAGTGTCTGTTCACACAAGAACTGCAGGATCAGACTGAGTTACAACAGGAAGGTTAAAAGTAAGAGTGCAGGAAAGTTTGTCTGAAACTGAAGAACTTATCCCCTGCTGAGTCACACAGGAAGTTCTGTTTGGCTTTATCAAGATCATAAAGTCCAGATCCTGAAAGGTCCTGAAAAGTTTCTACTGCTTTTTCTCAGCTATGTTGAATATTTCCTTTTTAGGTCTACACTAACCTAAACTACTTCTTTCCGCTACTTGAATATCTCTATGCATGTTAACTACTGTAATTTCCGGACTATAAGGCGCACCTGAATATAAGAGAAATGACTGTTTGGAAACGCAAAGCGTCCCATTTATTTACATTTGAGAAACACAATAAATCTTTCAATCAATCAATCAATCAATCAAACTTTCACATCTTTGACATTACAAACAGCATTCGTGCAGTGCACTTCCTGCAGTCATAGTACCATAGTAGTGCAGTATAACAAAAAACAAAGCTTACAACGCTTGACGAGGCAATAAAGTTAAATGGCTAAATTTAATTCATTTTTAAAAGTGCTTGCCTGTAACACGGCAGCAAAAGTGCAGTAACCCGGCTGCTCAACAAAATAACCAGCATCTTTTTCGAAAACAGCCAACACAGCAGTAAAGGTGCAGTAACACGGCCGTTTACTGTATCAAAATAACAGCCTACTATACCAGAAAAGTCAGCCAGATCGATCGCCTTTAACTTAAAAGCAGCTCTCGTACTGCATTTGGGCTCACTTGGTTTGTTTTGCTCTCGTTACCTGGCGCGAACTGTCTGTCTCGCTCTTGCGCTTCCATGATAGTGCGCCCCTGGTGACTGTTAGCTGTAAAAATCCATATATCCGTTGTATAAGCTGCAGGGTCCAAAGCAAGTGACAAAAGTAGCGGCTTATAGTCCGGAAATTACGGTAAATATGAGTTAACATCGCACCAGGCCCGATCCAAAAAAGTCACCAGCTCTACCAGAACTCAGCTCCTGTAAATTATCAACAATCAACAAGCAAACACCAATTCAACCAATCACTACAAGCGCTAATAAATGTGTTCCCTGACCATAGAAAATCAACCTAAGGGTGTCCCATGAACCTGTAACCGCTTTTTCCTGTTAAGGGTCGTGGGGTCTGCTGGAGCCTATCCCAGCTGTCATCGGGCGAGAGGCAGGGTACACCCTGGACAAGTCGCCAGTCTATCGCAGGGCTAACACAGAGAGAGAGACAACCATTCACATGCACACCTACGGCCAATTTAGAATCACCAATTAACCTAATGAGAATGTCTTTGGACAGTGGGAGGAAGCCGGAGTACCCCGAGAGACACAGGGAGAACATGCAAACTCTACACAGAAAGAATTATTTGTTACATTAGCAAGCTATCATGCTGACAACTTGGACAATGCAGAAATGGGCGCTGTCAGTGGTCCTGCCTATTGGCTGGCCCTCGATGCCAAGCTAAAAGTGTGACCAAAAGTAGCAAAACGTAGCTAATATGCAGCTAGAAATTATGATCTTATTCTAGAACATATTCTACAACATCTACAGTAATAGTCTATGACAGTCATCAAGTTCGAGGAGTGTGCGGTATTCAGTTGCAGTCACAGTTTAAAATGGCAGCGACCATTTCCACCATATTTTGGTTTTATTTAAATACAGTGATCGTCCATCTTCAGCTCACAGTGTCAATGCCAACATGAACATGTGTAACAGGTAAACTCATTACCATTTTCACCATATGACTGAATATTAGCAACAGTTAATCAACAGTTAATTAACTATTTATAAAAACATCTGAAGGTTTGTTAATGTTCAGTTGCACAAAAATGTAAAGTTTTCTAATGATTCAAGCTAGCTCTGGTATAATGTTTTTTTTGTGAAACCTTGAAAGAGTCGGTACAACCATGTGTTGCCCAAGGCAGTGAATGTCACAGTCCAACAAGGAACTCATTATTTGTAGCAGACTGTAAAAAGCATTACAAATAACCGCTGCTGGGAAGCTTGTGTAATGATAGCACAGTTTCGAAATTGTATCAGGCTTACTTTTCTGTGTTATGTAATGTTTCTTTCTCAAAGGATGTGAAATCCAGCGCACAGCATCAATCACGAGCTGATAATGAGCAAAATCATCGGGTGCAGTCTTTGGAAGACATTTTCTGCAGAGCTGGGATTTCACAACAAAGTCCACTGATAATGAAAAGGAAAACACAGTGGTTTAAAGGGTGCAAAGTACTTGTGTAATTGTAACCCTTCTGTTTTGCTCTTTGGTGTCTCTAACTGCTAAATTCTCGACCGTGTTCGGCAGCTAACTGTTAAACTGCTAGCATTTACCCAATTCCTTTAGCTGAAAACTAGAAAATCAAAGCAAGAAGCTTAAAATATGGAATAGTAATTTAATTCCTTGTACAAAAATATGTTTCAGTCAGGCAGAATAGTTAGGCAATGCTGTCACATTGCCAAGTCATGACATAACTGACATTTATGTTTCAAAAATGGGCTGTCTTTCTTAAATTGCTAAACACTGCCCCAGCTAAGCCAAAGAGACAGCGCTGCTTCAATATTCCAGCTAACTGCAACATAACTGAAAATGTTTGTATTGGATTTATAAAGCAATGAAAATTTGTGTCTCAACATAACTCACATTTATAAACTTATATAAAAAGGAATACTGTAAGACCTTTTGTCAAAACAGTCTGTATTAAAAATGGGTCAAATCATCAGAAACCCAAGTTTTAAAAACTCAACATTTGAATTAAGATTTTTTTTTTTGCACACTGGGTACTCTCATCGAATCGTTGAATGAGTATGAATGAATTGTGAAATTGCGACTGTCACGTGTGTGTGTGTAAAGAATTTCGAGTTTTCAATTTTTTTTTATTTTGAGATATGAAAATAACCACTTAGTGTGGAACCAGTCAACTGAATGGTGAATTTAAGCTATTCCAATTGGTTTGTAAATATAATATAACATTAGAATATTGATTATAGCGTCTTTAAATAACAGGAAGACACTTTGACATAGTTGCTCATATACTCCGACAAACAGAACATATAGAAACTATTTGTATTGGATTTAGAAAGGCAATGACAAACCCGAACTGCTTTACACAATTAAGTGTCAAACAGCTCCCAAAGCTGGACTACATTTGCTGTCAACCTAATTGATTCATCGAGTGGTTCCAACATTACACAACAAACTCCACTACACGTCATCAGTCTTCTTGGCAGGTACACCAAACATCACTGTCAGTCTCTGTGCTGCAGCTGCTGATGGGGGTCAGATGTGTGTTGATTTAACCAGCCCGTGACTCTACTTCCGGGCCCGCCCAACATGCAGCAAACAGAGCCGGCAGAGCGAGCTAGTCACACAGGTAGACACACCTGAAAGCCAGCCAAATGGGAGGCTCCACAATTCTAACTCACATTACACACCTTCCAAGTCACTATGGAGACATTATAAAAGGGGTAAGAACACCATTAATTATAATATATTGAGTATGAGTAACAGAACCACCCTGAGTTCGATTATATGTATTTAAGAGATACAAACACCCCAACGTCACACATCGACTCATTCTGGAGCAGCCGTTATGTGACTAATATAGGACACTATAAAGGATATATATGAGTATACTTTAAACTAAATATAGGGTAGCTTAGTCACATTAAATGTCATTCATTCACTCTTAAAGAACACTTTAAGAGATATAAGCACCATAGAATAAATGTCAACTTCACATGGAGTATAAAAGTTACCATATAAATCAGTATAAACTTATTAAAAGGACAATTTAAGAGGTAACCACTACAAAGTTACACATCAACTCAATACAGAACAGCTAAATCACATCATAAGCCATTATGTGACTAAGACAGGAGAACTTAAGAGATACACACACACTATAAAATAGATGTTAACTCAACTTTCTGCACCAAGAACACATGTAAATCACTACAGATGTTTTAAAGAGACATTTTAGGAGATTTTAGGAGACTTAACCTGAAAGTAGCTTAAATCACATTATAAGTAATTATTATGTGATATAAACACTATTGGGCCACTGAAAACTAAATCTGGGGTGGCTAAGTCACATTAAAGGTCATTAAATCAATATTATGGAGGGCTTTAAGAGATATACGCACCACAAAATAAATGTAAACTCAACTTGGAGAAAGAAAGTCAATATAGAAAATAATCTGAATAGTATAGAAATTGCTTAGGTCACTGTAGACAAAGTTTGGGGTGGCAAAGTCAACATTTAAATTCATTAAGGCAATATTATAGAACACCCTATGAGTGTAAACTCAAGTTGGAGCACCACCGTCACGAAACATAAGCCACTACAGAAGTACTGTAGGGACACTTAAAAAGATGTAACCACCACAGACTAGAATAAAAGAATAATAATAGAATAAATTTGGTGTAGATAAAATGTGGTTATGGAGTCAACTCCTTCTTGGTCACGTAGCCACAGACTACACATAGCCTGGTAGTGTGTAATAGGTCATTGTCCTATAGAAGAACTAAATATTCAGTCCCACTAGGGATGGGATGGCATCTCACTACAGCTTACGTTTGCTCCATACCATGACATCTCCTCCTTCATGCTTTGCGAAGGTAACAACACATGGTGGGTGCAACCAAAGACCAAAGTCCACATTTCCATTGGTCTACTGTGTGCAAATAAAAATAACAAGCTTAAAAGGTTCCAAAACAGGCTCTATATCCGAGGCGTACTGCAGATAAAATGTTGATTATCCAAAACCTTTAGAGTACTTAATTATTTTTTTATTTAAAATGAAATGGAATTACATTTGATTCCTTAAAATTTGATTCCTCCTTCAGTTAAAAATATGGATTTAAGTAACCAGAGCTGCTTAAACAATCTGGTCAAACTAAAGCATAAACAGACAATATTCAGATTTAGACGAAGAAGTGACACTTGTGAAACTGAAATTTGCGCTTCAAAAAAGTGACTTTCTTAAAAGCTCAACTGTGCTCACCAGCTAGTTGCTAACTTGCTAGCATGTAATAATAATAATTGTAACCCTTAATTGTCCCGCAATGGAGAAATTTCAGTTCCTGCTGTTTGACCCATCCAGGGAACCTCAGCCATGGACATGGTGGGGGGCGAACCTGGGACCCAAACCTGGGACCCCTCGGTCCCCAAGCTGCACCTCTAACCACTATGCCACAGCTCCCCAAAATGTATGGGGTTCTTTTAGTGTTTCTGATGAAAACTAGGAAACCAAAACAACAGGTTTTTCTTCTAGAATTGTCACAAAATACAAAAGACCTTGAGGAACTTGAAATATTAAACATATTATGGTATGTTTAATATGTTTTCTTTGTGTTCCTTCATCGATTTGAACACAAGGGGAATGCATTAAGGGATACAAACAAATTTAAGTCACCATAAACTCAATTAGTAGCTACTAAGTCTCATTATTATCCATTATGTAACAAATACAGGAGGCGTTAAGCGTTATAAACACCATATATTCAGAAGTAGTCACTAAAACATGTTATAGGTCATTACGTATATTATAGGACATGTTAAGGGATATAAACAATATAAAGTCATTACAGACTCCATTGTTACCACCAGAGGCACAATATAGGCCACCATAAAAATAAAATATTTACATCTTAAGACACAAACACAAGTCATTGTAAACTGAATACGGTGTAAAGTCCATTAGGAGTAGCTAAATCATATCATGAGTTTTCAGTATTTTATAAGTAGCTGTGAGACATTATAAGTCATTACTTGAATATTATATTCGTGGACACAAACACAATGAAGTCACTGTAAACTCAATTTGAAGTCACATTATGAGCCAGTATGTGAATATGTATGACACTAAAAGGCTGAGTAGGGCTCATGTGAACACAAAGTCCTGGAGGTTTTCTGCCCGAAATAAACACCAGGTAACGACTTTCAAACATATAGCGAATGACCTGGAGTTGCTCAACGCCCCCTTAGAGGTTGATCTAATGGTTTAGTTGACTTCTATCGACGCTGGAAAAGCCGAAAAATAGGCAGTTAAATGCGGTTTCGCGTCCACCTTTCCTCTTACCTGCATACCAGGAACTTCCATGGTGACTTCTTAGTATGAACGCCCTTTTCCTCCTCCAGGTCTTGTTCTTCTGCTTCTGCTTTTTCAGTGTTGTCCCCCAAAACAATAACCCTCCCAAAAACGAAGAAACACGTCGAAGACAAAAGAAATAATACCCGAGAGGAAAGACGGCTGAAATGAACAAAGTACAAACACAGTGAGTAAAAAAGTCTGCTGCCTGAGAAATCGCTGGTTACTGCCTACTTCAAGGGAGGAGCAACGAAATCTGTAAATGTCAGTTCCACACATGTCTACCGCCACCTTGTGTTTCTATCTATCTATCCATCTATCTATCTATCTATCTATCTCCCGAAGAGGAGAATTCAATTCACTATGTGACACATAAAACTTCCGGGTATTTTAAAAATTAAATGACATTATGACTTAGACTGGGCGGCACAGTGGCGAGGTGGTTAGCACTGATGCCTCACAGCGAGAAGGTCCAGGGTGTACCCCGCCTCTCGGACGATGACAGCTGGGATAGGCTCCAGCAGACCCCGCGACCCTTCACAGGAATAAGCGGTTACAGAAGATGAATGAATGAATGAATATGACTTAGACTCAGAGTTAAACAGACTGTATTCACCCACAAGGCAAATTGCTTGGTCGCAGTAGCTTAGTTGCACATAAAAACACTCTTGTGAACCACAAGTAAAAATAAAAAAATAAAAAAATAAAAATATATAACTCAGGCCCCTCTTGTACACAGCATCACTGTTGTCCCTCCAGTCCAGTCTGTTCTTCACATAGATAGATAGATAGATAGATAGATAGATACTTGTAGTGGTCCACTACTTCCAGTTCCTTCCACTACTTCCAGGTTGACGAGGCTATGACCACAGATGAGTAGTATGGAGCTCCACAGAGGCATTAAAACTACTATGTAAAGAGGAAATATTTTTAAATTATTATTACAATATGTTTTCTTTTATATATATATATATACAGTACATACATACATACATACGTACTAAAAGATTGTTCAATTTCTTAACAATGAGATAAACTGAAGAGTTTTATTATCACATATTTTGTATGATAATATGTAAAATACATAGTTATTATAAATCTTATTGTATATGTATTTTTAAATGCACGTGGTATATTATGTATGTAGCTTCGTATATCTTAATTTAATTAAATTCGCAGTATTATTTCCTAAGGTCCTGGAAGGAAGCGGCAGGTTCCAACCTGACGTCACCCGGAAAAAGGGACACAGGGGGCGGAGCCCGTCAGAAGATGGCGTTCGTTCGCTGTAGACGAGACCTCTGCGGCGTTATTTGCCTAATTTTAACTTATTTCAGCGTGTTCTACGCGGACTACGTGGTCATACAATATGTCCTCATCCCTGCCTACTCGGACAGGTGGGTAATTTGTGTGTTTGTACCGTTAAAAACCGACATGGCGTCTTCTCTGGGAGCTGCCTCCATTCATTTGACAGCCATGAGATCTAGCAGCATCCTCACGCTTTGGTTTTCGGTTTGTTTACGAGCTGAGGCGTCTGATTCGTTCCATAACAGTTGGTCAGCTGTTTGGTTGTTTCTGGTTTCTGTTGCGACCAGAAGTCTTGTAATTTGGCTTTTCCTGTTATCTCTGCTAAAGACGATTCTTTCTAAAAACCCGGACTGTGGTGTTTTCTAAATCAGCGAGAGGTAGGCTACACTTTAATTCGGCGTACATCCATAACTATATAAAACTGTTCTTTGTGTGCATTCAAAATTGAATTGAATTTGAAACATTTCAGTCATTTGCTGCTCCGTCCACAGTCTCAACAAAATCAAAAAGAAAAAAGTTCATGACATGAAAACTATGAGTTGGTGATTTTCCACTCTTTTTTTGACAATAAATCAACTAAACGATTAATCCTAAGTAATAAGCATTGGGTTTACTGATTGTGCGAATATAGGGAATAATTATGGTTGTTGAAGACGTGATAGACTGTAAACGCTCCGTATTTGACTATTTTCTGGCATATTACAGATCAAGAAGGATCCATCTCATGTGGATAACAATCATGTTTTTTCAGGCAGTAATGAAGGTGTTTTGTAAATTTAAATCTGCTTTTCTACCCCCTGATAGTGTGTGGTGTACTCTACATGGGTCAGTGTTCAACCTGATTCTGCTGCTGCTGCTCGCCTGCCATGCCAAAGCTGTCTTCTCAGATCCTGGTCAGTAGACTGTTTAAAGTGTGTCTTTATTTTGCAAAAGCGGCTTAAAACTAAAATAATGCCAGCCTGTTTGGTGTTTAGAAAGGGTACATCTGTTCAAGCTCAGTTGTTATTAAGAAATAAGGCCATTTTAGTCATTTAAATGGGAAAGCCTGAGAAATGCAGGAAAATTGTCACCTTTATTTTTGTGTGTTCAGGTATGGTGCCTCTTCCCGACACAGCCATAGACTTCTCAGACCTCCGTTCCCAGTCAACCCGGATAAATGAGCGGGTGAGTTCATTTTCCATTGCTGTTTTCAGTCTAAAACCTGCTGAAATAATTACTGTATGTCAGGTTCACAAGCCCACAAAAAGTATGTTTTTAACTAAGAATTTAAATTTGCGCTTAGACTCAATTGTAATGTGCATAACTAAAAACAGAGCTGAAAGTTAATAATAATATAAAGGGAGTATCAAAACATTTTTTTTAAAAATGTATTATTAACACAGCTGTATACAGTATGTATTTTAGTGTTTTCCTGTATTTACAGCTACACTAATGTCTGTTTTGGAGCTTGTCATTATCCACTTTGCGCTGTATCTAGACATGACACAGTCTCGCTGGTTGTCTACCCTATGTATAAGGTCAGATTAACATACCAGCAATGTTCCCTCTAATGTTTCATGTGTCTGAGCATACACAAAAACTCCCTGAGTACACTGTGGACCACTGTGAGCAACATCAGACTTGCACGCTGTGGCCACACACCAGTATCACACCTGTCCAAAACCCGAAATCATAGCAAGTTACGTGGCTTATTAAAATAATCAAATTAAGGTAGTAATTTCCATTAGTTTACTTTTAATATAAGTGATTTGGCCCATTTAACATGAAAATACAAAAATCTTGTTCATGAGCTGTGTACTATGTTATATGTCAGTGTGAGGGTCCTGCTGTGGTATGGGTGAGGGAGAGTCCTGCTCTGGAAGAATTGAGACATGTACACCTTTCAGAGATAACATTTTGTTCACATTAAAGCATTCACATTTTGCACAATGACGTGTGCTGTAGCAAAAGCATGTGATACAATTTGATACAGTACACGTTCGTTTCGCCATAATGAGGGGTTAGTACCATTTGTATCTCTTAACTCCACCGCAAGCACTGGTGCCTCACAGCAAGAAGGTTCCGGGTTCGAATCCATGGGCCGACTGGGCCTTTCTGTGTGGAGTTTGCATGTTCTCCCTGTGTCTGTGTGGGTTCTCTCCAGGTACTCTGGCTTACTCCCACCATCCAAAGACATGCTCATTAGGTTTATTGGTGATTCTAAATTGGCCGTAGGCGTGCATGTGAGTGTGAATGGTTGTCTGTCTCTTAGTGTTAGACTGGCGACCTGTGCAGGGTGTACCCCACACTGTAACATATTACCAGGATTTCACAACATTTAACTGTAATATTTCACCATAAATTACTGTCTTTTCACATTACATTATACTGTAATATAATACTGTCGTTTAACACTAGAAGTCCCAGCATTTTTTGCTCTACCTATAAAACCCAGAGGGCAGCCGATCGGCTGGAAGGCTTTTAGCTAATATCCTAATCACCTGTGAACCCTCCTTTAGTTATGTAAACAAGGCAGTCACTGGGGCACCACAGGAGGGGACATGCTGAGCCACTTCAAGGAAACCCGTGGGGAGGGGAGGGGGAGTGGGCCCAGAGAGTTTATGGGGGAGAGGGTGGCTGTTCACTTCTAACCTGGCAACACCTTGAGACAGAAACTGGTTCATCCCAAAGACAAAACACCTTGACATAAAATGGGGGAGGTGGAGAATCGGAGAGGAGCAGGATTGCTGGGGGTTTGGAGGCCAGAGTGTGTGGGGGAGGGAGGCACACCTGAGGGCTGTGAACTCATTTGCTCTGTCCGGGCTGCTAACTAACTGTCTGTCTTTCACCAGTTTCACCAGGTGGCAGCCTGGGCAGAACAAATGAGCTGAATCAAAATGTAATATACGTAGAAGGATGTAGAAGTTATCAGGACCCTACAACACTGGGCTTCCAACATCCCCACCAGACACATAGGAAAAGTAAAAGAACAGAACCACATCAAAAAAGCACTCAAAATCTGTGGTTATCCCAACTGGGCCTTCATGATATTTACACATATTTACAAATAATAATAAAAAAAATGCATTATCAGGATACAGTGTTAGAGAGTGGAAGTGAGTGAGACTTAGACTTAGACTTAAAACTTTATTGATCCCTTTGGGGTGACTCCCTCAGGGAAATTTGAGTTTTCTGCAGCAGCAAGCACGCAGAGCAGTTTGCAGACAAACAACAGCAGTGGTTTGCAAATAGTTATAGAAAAAGTGATTGAATAATAAAATGGTGAACATTAAATAATGAACGGTGAACTTCCTTTGAGTGGGATTAAAATAAGCTGTAGTAAAACTCTAGTAGGGAAAAATAAACAGTAAGTAACAGTAAGCTCGGGTGGGGACTGACCGGACAGAGACGGGCGAAAGATGGCACAGTGTAGTGTGAAGAACAGGTGGGGACAAGTCTCCATTTCACCCCTCCATCTCCATACGACACAGATGGAGAGCCAACGGCTAAGGCCAGGAGGTCCATCTTGAGTCGTCTTCAGAGCTTCCTGTGTTTTATCACTCTGGAAATGCTTGGTTCCATTCGAGACTGTACTGTTGAACACGCACAGCAAACGGAGCATGTGGACTGGTTCATGGCCCTCCTTGAACTAATGGCATTTATTGCTATTGTCATCTTGCGGGGGCTGACCAAGGTTCCATCACTGCGTGACTGCTGGTCAGCAAACCTGGGAAACCCCCAGATCATTGCAACTATGTCCCGAAATCGCTTCCAAGACATCATGCGACACCTACGCTTTGATGACAAGGACACCCGCAGTGAGCGAGCAAAGACAGATAAGTTTGCTGCAATTTCCGGTGTGTGGGGATCGTTTGTCACCAACTGCATCACATCCTACAACCCTGGTCGACACATCACCATTGATGAACAGCTTTTCCCGTCAAAGACTCGCGACAAAACCTGACAACTTTGGGATCAAGTTTTGGGTGGCTTGTGACTTGAAATCCAAATACATCTGCAATGTCCTCCCATATCTTGGAAAGGACCCCAGTCATCCCAGTGGGGAGAGACTGTCCGAGAATGTAGTTATGAGGCTGATGGAACCATTCCTGGACAAGGGCAGAAATGTTACCACGGACAATTTCTTTACATTGCTGTCACTTGCACAACGACTGCTTAGCCGGAAAACCACCATTATCGGCACAGTCAACAGGATTCGGCGAGAAATTCCACAATCAACAAGACAGAGGGACCGCGATGAATTCACCACTCAGGTATATTCAACCACTGGTGCCACGCTGATGGTGTATGCGCCCAAACGGAAGAAGACAGTCTACATTCTCAGCAGCATACACAGCGTGGTTCAGACTGAGAATACCACCAAAAGGAAGCCAAACACTGTCACCCTTTACAACACCACAAAGTGCGGCGTTGATGTGATGGACCAGATGGTGCGGGAGTACACTGTCCGCACAGGAACACGGCGCTGGCCAGTCGCTGTGTTCTATAACATGATTGATATGGCAGCACTGAATGCATATGTGCTCTATCAAGCATGCACCGGGAGGCATGCAGAAAGGAGATGGCTTGGCAGTGCCAGCATTGTGCGTGATTATTGAAATGTACTCACCTCACTCACTGTTACTTACTGTTTATTTTTCCCTACTAGAGTTTTACTACAGCTTATTTTAATCCCACTCAAAGGAAGTTCACCGTTCATTATTTAATGTTCACCATTTTATTATTCAATCACTTTTTCTATAACTATTTGCAAACCACTGCTGTTGTTTGTCTGCAAACTGCTCTGTGTGCTTGCTGCTGCAGAAAACTCAAATTTCCCTGAGGGAGTCACCCCAAAGGGATCAATAAAGTTTTAAGTCTAAGTCTAAGTCTCACTCACTTCCACTCTCTAACACTGTATCCTGATAATGCATTTTTTTTATTATTATTTGTAAATATGTGTAAATATCATGAAGGCCCAGTTGGGATAACCACAGATTTTGAGTGCTTTTTTGATGTGGTTCTGTTCTTTTACTTTTCCTATGTGTCTGGTGGGGATGTTGGAAGCCCAGTGTTGTAGGGTCCTGATAACTTCTACATCCTTCTACATATATTACATTTTGATTCAGCTCATTTGTTCTGCCCAGGCTGCCACCTGGTGAAACTGGTGAAAGACAGACAGTCACTAGCAGCCCGGACAGAGCAAATGAGTTCACAGCCCTCAGGTGTGCCTCCCTCCCCCACACACTCTGGCCTCCAAACCCCCAGCAATCCTGCTCCTCTCTGATCCCCCCCCCCCCCCCCCATTTTATGTCAAGGTGTTTTGTCTTTGGGATGAACCAGTTTCTGTCTCAAGGTGTTGCCAGGTTAGAAGTGAACACCCCATAAGCTCTCTGGGCCCACTCCCCCTCCCCTCCCCACAAGTTTCCTTGAAGTGGCTCAGCATGTCCCCTCCTGTGGTGCCCCAGTGACTGCCTCGTTTACATAACCAAAGGAGGGTTCACAGGTGATTTAGGATATTAGCTAAAAGCCTTCCAGCCGATCGGCTGCCCTCTGGGTTTTATAGGTAGAAAAGCCAAATGGCTGCTCTCTGGGACTTCTAGTGTTAATATAGTACTGTGAAATTGGTACTTGCAAAATAAATTACTGTGAACA